>NC_045992.1:10830591-11130591 GCF_010909765.2 Amblyraja radiata | reverse complement strand
ATTGGGATTATTTAAGTGTAGAAGACCAAATGACTGAAGAATTAGGAAATTCTTTAGTGCCCTTGCTTTCATGTTAATTAACTGGGTTTTGCCCCCACCCATGTCATTTTTAACACCTAGATATAATTAAGTTTCAATTTTATTTGTTGCTTTTAGTTAGACAGAGGTGTACGTGAGATTGATCCAGCCTTGCAGAACCAGTTTTGCCAATAATCTCCTGCAGCAAATTGTTTTGTGATTTATTGAGACTTTTCTATATTTTCCTAGATGGACTGTATTCGCTGATACTGAATAAGTCTTCAAAATGTGAAATCTATTGAGAGTTAGGAGGCACAAGTTTTAATCTCTGGAACCCAACTTCAAACCATCCTAGACTGACGGATCCAACATTCGGGACTGGTTGTATAATATGTTGTGAGGAATGGATTGCTGCAGCAAATGCCTTTGAGTTTAATGAGATTTGATTCTGCATTTGCTGGATTGGTGTGCTTTCTGTCCTCCATGTTGATGCAGAAAGTGGTGTTTTATTTCCTCCACTCGTGCATCTTTTCTTGACGAGCACTGGGAAATATGGTAGAGATTATTGACAATTCACTGCGTTGGGTCCGTTCAGAGAGCCATTCAGTCACTAATTACCCCTATGCTTTGACTTTGTCTGCTCCATCAGATCTTTGCTGTCTCAGCAATCTTCAATATCTGCTTGCTTTGTCAGGCTGACCACAGGAAGCTAGCTGCTGGTCAGTAAAGTTATCTTCATTCAAGACAATAGAAACCATGCAGAGAATATATTTCAATAAAATCATTTTATCTCCCACTATCCCCATTTCTAAACTCTACTTTTTGATTATTCTTAAGTATTCAATGTCATTCCCTGCTGGTGTTAACATTGTTTGCTTTGATGATTGGGAGCTCTGATTACAATCCTATCCCTTTTCCCATTGTTAAGTGCCCAGATTATCTTCATTGCTGCCTCTGTTGTCATCAGGCTGAACTAATGTTGTGAAGTTAAAAAGCCTTTGTTCAAGGTAAAATGTCATTTGTTGATGTATGTTGTTAGCTTATTCTTCCCAACAGTAGGGAGCTATTCTCAATTCTTTCTAATCTCATACAAACTTCCACAGACAATAACCTAGCAATATCAATTGTATTGGTAGATCATTGTATCCAGGAAAGAGTGTAGATGCTATTCCTTGCAGAATGTGGCTAAATTAGTCTTTACTTCAAGATGTACCATTCTGGCAAAGACACAGATATCTCTCCAGAGAGGTTTATCCCTTGCATTCTTTTGCTCAATATGCTGCTTGATGACTGCTACAGAAGGAATATCTCCTATGAGCAACCTCCTTGGTGTTGGGTTTTCCGCACTACTGTTTGTGCCTGTTTCCCGAGAAATGTAAATCTATACTTTGTATTTTTAATTGTACAGTTGATTGAAGCCTTAGTGATTTCACCCTGACTAAATCTGGTTGTGAACTCCATGGTGCCACTTTGAACACATGGGGCAGGAGTTCTTGTGTAAAATATCAGTCACTGAGGTCAGGACAAGTTTAGTGGGGAATAAAATAAATGTATTTTTCCAGCTGGGTTGCATTCTCTGATGGTGGTAAGTCTTCATTCATAATGTCAACTCTATTGAGAATTAAGATTTTTACAAGGTCTGTCGAAGCCGTTCCCGATTTCACTTTGTGTTTGGAAACTGGTTTTCCGGGAGCTGATGATGCATGTTAGATCAAGGTATGAAACATATACTTTCTCAAATCCTGTCACAGGATTAGATGAGATTACAGGCCGTAATTATAGACAATCCAATGAGCATTCACCAAGTTTAGGAACATTTGAAACAAGATTCCGTGAATTTAAAGTTTCCATTCTTTTTAAAGCTTGTTGCTTGCTGCAAGTTCAATAGACTGCTCAGTTTCCCATGTGGCTATAGAAAGCTGCCACAGTTTGAGCATCGACCCTCAGTTCTTAATGGCCTGTTTTTTGTTTACTCTATGAATGTTCTTACTAACTGCAATCAAGTCCAGATTTGAGATTTTAAAGCCATGTTTTATATTTGTGAAGGTAAAGCTACTTAAATTTTTAAATCAGGTGAGATTTGTTTAATTCTAGACTGCAATGCAACTTTTATCCATTCTAGTGAGGCTTGATTTTACAAAACTCTTTGGGGTCTGGATGTGGTGATGACCCAACTCCCTGTCACTCATTTACATAAGATACCGCATTTCTATGGTTCAAATCTGAGGAGATTACAGTTCTGATCATGAGATTCACCTTGCCCTAGGCCCGTGAAGTGGGATTGGAACAGCATGAAGGATTCAAATATATCCAAGTGTCCCACAGGTCTGCAGCACCAAGTTTGAATCTGCTCCCATTCTTGATATATTAGATTACTGCTAGACTTCTATAACTGAATATGGGGAAGACATTTGATAATATTTTAATCAACTTGGGTCCACATGTACAGCTACACATCCATATCATGCCTCAAAAATTTATTCATTTTAAAAAGGATAGGAATGTTTGTGTTATAATGAACACTGGATAATTAGTTTTTAAATAGTCTGACCAAAGTGGGTACATTTGACTGGATATTTCCATTCTTTCTTCCCCTGTGTTGACATCACTATCCTTTATGAAATGAACGAGTGGAGCAATATAACTGCCATTATGGAGCTCTGTTGCATCCTGTTTGGCAGTATATACTTCAAGCAATAACTCCCTTCCAGGGACAAGCTATCCATGCTTCACTGCTTGGGGAAGGTGAAATTAGGTGTGGCTATGCTTAAAGTAGAGCATTACTTGAATCACGACTAAAATTGTACACGGCGCAAGCTTCGATCAAGATTTGCTGTTGGTAGAGTTATATTAAAGCTTTTAATTCTATTGCCAGTCCTGCCAGGTGGTTAGGCACATTCTCCCTTCACTTTAATTGCATCTGTGATCTGTGTTGATTAGAATACGCTGCATTGGATTTCTGGATTAATTAGTTCAATATTTATCAGAGCATAAACAACATCTATGATGTTTCAGTAATTTTTTTTAAATGCTTTGAAACCATGCTGAACTGGATGATGGGACCTAGGGAACACCAGATTATTTTTACACAGAAGAAAAAGTTTAATTAGGTTTGTGCGTTGTATGCTGTGTTCAAGGATGGAGAGTGTTGCAAAGGTTTTGTTAGTCCTCGGCTTTGTTTACGCTTTAACTTTCTCTTGCTCTTCTGCGACTTTGCAGACAATTTGACAAAAATGTGAAACTTGTTGTGTTGGAATTAATGAGCGCAATTGGAGGACCACGCTTCATAATTTGGAAGCAGAAAACCAAGTAGCCTGGTCAGCTCCCTCCTTTACCTTTTACACCTTATATTAGCTTTCCTTCCCCATTGCTGCAAGGTTTAGATTTTTTTAAGTAGGCTGCCCTGACAGTGAGGGATTATTTTTGTCATGCAGACAAAATTGCTGGAGAAACTCAGCGGGTGCAGCAGCATCTATGGAGCGAAGGACATTTATTTCCTTCGCTCCATAGATGCTGCTGCACCCGCTAAGTTTCTCCAGCACTTTTGTCTACCTTCGATTTTCCAGCATCTGCAGTTCCTTCTTAAAACATTTTTGCCATGCATTTGTGTATTAACGGGGCTTTATGAACATCAATGCCTTAATAGGTGCGCTTTGGTTATTTATGTAAATTAGGAATATATTAAATATAAAATAAACCAAAGTGGAAAGTTTGAGTTATCAGATCTGTCCAGAGATAAGGAATGGCAAGTTGTAGTTTTCATTGTAAAATATTTTGGTGTCCATTGGCAGAACCCAAGAGAATGTTTAACTGAAAGGTATTGGCAGGTTTGTGGTGAATGTTTTGCTTTGGCCCCATGAGAGAGGTCACTAATAATCGAAAACCATCTTCACATCCACCGATTTGGACGTGGGGGACCTTTCATGGTTCCTCTTGTTTGCTTCCATCCAGACTGTGTGGAGGGAAAGGAACTGAAGTAACCTTTCCACATTTTTTTCATATGACAACATCCATTTATTTCCTGTTCATGAATATGCAGATTGTAACAACCCATTTTCAGTTACTTTAAAAAAAAAACTATTTTGAGAATAACATTTGTGTCTCACATTCTTTACAGTTTGTAAAATTTAAAGATCTAGCTAAGAAAACTATTGAGTATGTTATGATCCTCAACTTAGTGCAAATGTATTGTGTATATACCCAACAAGTTTCATTAGTCCAAAGGCATTTGAAATGTCTAAATGCCTTCACCAAAGGACCATCCTGGGTGCTTTTACACTTCAGCTCTGGTCTTTATTGATTAGGTTCTTCCTCGCCAGTCAGCAATTCTGAGAATTTGAATTAAGCCATTTAATTGGAGTTTATCAATTGGAGTGTTCTAGTGTGGATTTTGGTAACTGAGATGGTTACTGAAATCAATTGGTAACTGAGAAAGTGCCAAAACAAATGTTTCCATTAACCACATATCCTGTAAATCACATCAGATAATTTAATATACAAACAGCTCAAACTGTGCAAAAATTCCATTCATCAAATATTATTTCCAGCAACAAGCTTAGTTGGGGTGTTTAATATTCTTACTCCAGGTAAAGGCATCCCTGAAATCAAGATGGCCATACAGAGACTGCCCACCTCTGCCAACTCGTTGATCATCTATCTACTCATCCGCTAACCTGTTGTGCATTCATGTCCACTTCAAGGCTGGCTCTGCAGAGGCAGAGTTGCTTTGCTTGCATGGATCCCACTTGGGTTGTCAATATGCGCACAGTGTGAGAATGCTGAACATTGCATGAGGTTTCTTGGTTCAGGCGGTGGGTATTTGGCGTTCTGTTGTGATGGTGCATGTTACTCCACCTCTAGCAGCTCTGGGGAGGAGGTGCATCCCAGGAAGAAAATTTGGATCTTCTGAAGTTTAGCTGCTCCAACATGAATAGACAGCATAATTTTCATGTTCTCACCTAAATTGTTATCTCATTCAAGTAATATGTTAAAACCTTCCTGTTCTGATGGGAGTGGTGCTTCAAACTTGGAAGAACTCATCTCTCATGATTTTGACCCTGCATATACCTGATTCTCTGATAGGTTGGAATGGAAGAAATGGCAACCCTTGGACTGCAAGGCTTTCCGGTTGTTGTGTAGACTTCCAATGGAACTTAAGCAGCAAATTTCTAACTTGACGAATTGTGTGGGCTTCCAAAGGTGAATTTATAAGGATTTAAGAAGTGTTTCTCCAATGCATTAAACTGTCTCATTCAGAAACAATCCCAGTTTTAGTTACGATTTGTAGATAAGAGATATGGCTGCGTTATTTTAGAAGGAAGGTTACCTCTCGTGCAGTCCTCATTTTCCTCCACGTTTCACTCTCAGCACTCGCTGTGCACTCCGTCAGCTGCTTGTGGCTTCCCCACAGGCGAAACCCGTGTCTCCATTTGCAATTGTTTTCATTCCATTCCGTTGTAGCAATCACATGACTGCAAAGGGTACATGAGGGCTTGAAGAGAATGGATTTAAAATAAAATTTAAATGACTTTCTTTGTGTAAATAGTTGTGTAAATATTGGCAATTGGAAATTTAGAATGGTAGAAATACTTTTCAGATTCCGATCCTATTTTTATTTTATACATATTTCTCAGTTTCAATCTTTCAGAGTAAAAGCCAAATGGCAGGAAATAGAGTTTGTACCAGTTTCTGAAGTATGTCTTTGGTTACCTGTAAATAATTTTAACTCGAATAAAAGTTGCTACTTTCAGTACAGTTGGTTCTGTAAGTCGTTTCCTTGCATTTGCGCCCAGTTTATTGTGCACCCTTTAAATCCGTTGATGTACCTGTTGAATATAAAGCCCTGATCACAGCAGCTTCATTCAGGAATACATTTCACAGTTATATTTAGGGTGCAAATGCTACCTATCATCAGCAAACCACATGCATTAAAGTCGATGTTCCATCAACTTCCTTCCAATATCCCCATCGTCAATGAACCCAGTCTTGCCAATTTGCTTGACAACATATTTTATCAAGAAACGGAAAAGTAATGGATTCTGCAAAGGCTCTGGAATCGGATACCATTTTGGCACTCAGTTCTGAAGAGTTTCTACAAACTACCTATACCTCTGAGGCTGAGCCATCCAGTGCAGCAATACAAAACTAACCCCTGCCTAAAGCTACCCCAGTATTTTCTTCACTAATCCACTCGCGCTAGTTACCACCTCATCAATCTAGAAGTCAACATTAGCAAAGTGTTGGAAGTTTTCAGCAACCGTGATGTAAAGTATCACTGATAACATCCTCACCAGTGGGTTTGGAGTTATCCAAGGCCATTTGGTTCCAGACCTCCATGAAGTCTTGATGCAAACACAGGCAAAATAACTAAATTCTGGATAGGTGAGTGACATCTGTCTAAATGTGGTGAATGTAAAGCTGATCTTGGTGAGAATTGAGGGGATGCTTAGCATTGACTGGGGTCATGACACGTAACGATTCTCATGTTTGGAGCTCCACCATCTCTGAGTCACTCTGCATGGAAACGGACCTGAGTCGGCCATGCCAATCTCAATCCCAGTCATTGCAGGAGCTCCAAAGGGCAGTTGCCTGAACCTAACTGAGCTGCAGCAGCTGAACAATGTCTCCAACCAAAGGCAAGACGTTTTTGCTGATCACAGTTCCTCAGCAACTAGAGCAGCCCACACATCTCTGCAGGAAGATCATATTCAGACTGGTAAGTGGCAAGTTAATGCTAGGTGATGACTAATTCCATATGGAGATTTCAGCCTTCAACATCCTGGATATCCCCAGGTCATGCATAACTCTCTCCCTGAACATTTAAGCTATCAAGGTTGCATAATCAAAAGATGATGGTATATTGTCCATTTGCCCGAGTGCATACACCTCTATTAATACAAGAACCGTGACCAAGACCAAGTAGCTGCATTTGTTGTGTGTGCAGGCTATAGGTAGGGCCAGTTTCTGCTCTATCTACATGGTGATGAACAAGCACAATCCATTGTGCTCAAACCATTCCTGTGCACTATGGATTCAAGAAAAAAAATCTTTATAAGTTGAAAAAATCCCAAATAAATATGATTGGAAACAGCAAATCGGGCAGTATCTGTGGACAGAAATTGGCTCAAAAAATTTTATTGGGAAATTGGGAATTGGGGGAAAAAAACCTGTAACCAAGAGTTTACAACAAAAACATTTATAGTTTTCTCCTCACACTGCAGAGTTCTTCGAGTATTTTCTTATTGTTCAAGAAGGAACTGCAGATGCTGGAAAATCGAAAATAGAGAATTCCTCCATCTCCTTTCCAAAGGTAGTCATCTTATTCGGAGGCTCTGGCCTCTGATTCTAGACTCCCACTCGTGGAAATATCCTCTCCACAGCATTGAAGGCTGGGAGGAGATAGGATGTGTATAAATAGATATTTTATAGGGAGCCGATGGGCTGGTTCCTGTACTCTGTAACTCCAAGGTGCGATTTGCAACCTAGATGCTTCTTGGAAATTAAGTAAATATTTTACTCCAACTTGTTTAATAAGAACATAATCATTTGTTCGGCCTTCTAACCCCTGGATCCGTGCACTAAATGTATTGTATTGGTACAATTTTAAACTTCAGCCAGCTAATTTCGAGGTGTTCCAGATTGTCACCGGAGTTTGGTTGTCCATCTCTGAATATGGGGGGTTGCATGTAAGGTCATCGGGTCAAAGGGCGTGGCATGGAGCAGCTCAATCCATATGGAGGACATGGCAGCTTCCGGCGCACACTGTTAACACACGGAATGCTTACCTTCTTACCTGTTAAAAAAACGCTGCTGTCTTTGTGGGTGCTGTCATTGAAAGCGGGAAGGTTTGCTCTGAACCCTAGCACCAAGGTGTAAGCGGCCGAAGGAGCACATCCCTCGGGACAGCCCCCACTCTTTCTCCCCCCTGGGACAGCACTGTCCGGCCACGGCCACCCTCCGCCCCGTCTCCGCCTGTGGACAGCACTGTCACGGGGCCGTGGGTCGGCAGCGCCCACACACGGGGCCGGGTGAAGCGGGTCAGCTGCAGCAGAGTTGGGAACGGTCTGCTCTCTCCGCCCACCCAGCGGCACCCCGACCTCTTCCTTCCTCCCCCACCCCTGGCCGCGAGTGTGCAACCAGTCCAGAAGAAGGGCCTGCTGTGCTGCCAGCCATAATAAATGCTTACCTGCAGTTCACCGCGTGTACTCCAGTTGTCGTCGTGTGGCAACAGTACGGGTCATGGGTCATGACCTCGACTCCATGCAACCTCCCTATAAAGAGCTCGTTTCTTTCTACCCTCAGTCTGTTCCGGGGCGTGGTGCCATTCTATCTCACGCCAGAATCTAGCTCCAACGGCAAGAAACTAAGCTGTTAAAATTAACACCCAATTCTTGATCTGATAATCTAGTTCCAATGGCTTGATGCGTTTTGATTATGTGCATTTGTTGATAGTTTTCTCCCTCTCCAAATGTTGAACCCGTTATAATTGTGTTTCGTTTCAGGGCAGCTCCCTAGGCTATGTGTCAGTATCGTTTCCTGCATTGTGGGGGACGGCAGAGAGAGAGAGCCCTAACGCCCATAACGAGTGTGGACTGCAGCTGTACGCTTATCTTTCAAGGCTAGTCCTTACGTGGAGGCACAAGAGGCTGCTGGAGATGGAATATGAAGTTAAAAAACTAAGTACTGGAGGAACTCAGCGGGTCAGGTCAAACAACATCTGTGGAGCAAAATGCACAGATGGTGTTTTGGGCCGGGACCCTTCAGGCAGAGAATTTAGTAGCAAAAATTTACAATTGTTTTAATACAAAGCCCTGGCCTGAGACGTCCTCTGTCGATTTTCCTCCACAGATGCTGCCTGACCCGCTGAGATCCATCAGCACTGTGATTTTCACTCGCCTGCTGGGTCTGTGGGAAGCAGGGATACATCTACAGGGAACAATTCAGGAGACGCAAGGCACTGCAGATGCGAGGAGCAAGAAAAAAACAAAGTGTTGGGGCAATTCAGGGGTATGCCCAGCATGTTCTGCCTATAGTTATAGAGCAGAGAAAAATAGGTACACGAGCAGGCCATTCAGCCCTTCGAGCCAGCACCGCCATTGAATATGAACATGGCTGATCATCTAAAATCAGTAACCCGTTCCTGCTTTTTCTCCATATCCCTTAATTCCTTTAGCCCTAACAGTTAAATCTAACTATCTTGAAAGTATCCAGTGAATAGGTCTCCACTGACTTCTGTGGCAGAGAATTCCACAGATTCACGATTCTCCAGGTGAAGTTTTTCCCCATCATGGTTTTTGCAGACTAGGAAGGATTTAGAGGTTGGTCCTAAGTCACAGATGACCACAGCTGCTGCCCAGCCCCCCCCCCCCCCCCCAGCCCTCACTCTCTGGGTTATTGCTGACCAAGCAAATTGGTGGCTGATTTCAAAACGTGGACCATCAATGGTTCATGTCAGGACCCTTCTATTAAACAAGAAATTGTATGATTTTTACGACCAAATTCTCCGCCTTAAGAAGTGACCCGCCGCAAAATATTGTCTGCGGAAATAAGGAACTGCAGATACTAGTTTATTTTCTTACTTCCTTACAAGTGTTTGAGTAACTCAGCAGGTCAGGCAGTATCTCTTGAGGGCACGGATAAGCAGTGATTCAGGTCGCAACCCTTCTTCAGTCTGACCATTTCCCTCCACAGATGCCGCCTGAGCTGCTGAATTCCTCCAGCACTTTAACAAAAAAATCCAGATTCCAGCATTCACCGTCGCCTGTGGCTCCATGTTACTGTAAGTAGGCAAGGAAGTGTTATCTTGTGTGGTGCAGCAACAATTTGTCCTGGACCAGCCACATCGAAGCTGTGACCAAGAAAGCATCAACTCCTCTACTTCCTTACAAGGCTTAGGAAGGTCGGCATGTCCCCAACAACCCTCACTGACGTAAGGACAATCTTCTTTGTCCTCACCTTCCACCCCATCAGCCGTCTCATAAATAATAATAATAATAATAATACATTTTATTTATGGGCGCCTTTCAAGAGTCTCAAGGACATCTTACAAAAATTTAGCAGGTAGAGGAAAAACATGTAAGGGGAATGAAATAAATAGTAGCGACATGACTAGTACACAAAGTAAAGACAGAATTCAATACAAAACACAATATGAGGCAATTAATGCACAGATGAAAAGGGAGGGGGACGTGGGGCTAAGGATAGGCAGAGGTGAAGAGATGGGTCTTGAAGCTGGACTGGAAGATGGTGAAGGACACGGAATTGCGGATCAGTTGGGGGAGGGAGTTCCAGAGCCTGGGAGCTGCCCTGGAGAAGGCTCTGTCCCCAAAACTGCGGAGGTTGGACTTGTGGATGGAGAGGAGACCGGCTGATGTGGATCTGAGGGACCGTGAGGGTTGGTAGGGGGAGAGGAGGTCAGTGAGATATGGGGGGGCCAGATGGTGGAGGGCTTTGTAGGTGAGGACCAGGATTTTGTTGGTGATCCGGTGGGAGATGGGAAGCCAGTGAAGTTGTTTGAGGACTGGAGTGATGTGATGCCAGGATTTGGTGTGGGTGATGAGTCGGGCGGCTGCGTTCTGGACCAGTTGGAGTCGGTTGATGTAGGTGGAGCTGATGCCAAGGAGAAGTGAGTTGCAGTAGTCCAGTCGGGAGGAGATGAAGGCATGGATGAGTCTTTCAGCAGCAGGATTTGTGAGAGAGGGTCTGAGTTTGGCGATGTTGCGGCGATGAAAGAAGGAGGTTTTAATGACCTGGCGGATGTGAGGCTCAAGGGAGAGGGTGGAATCAAAGATCACGCCAAGGTTGCGGGCCTGGGGAGATGGGGAGACAGTGGTGCCGTCGATGGTGAGAGTGGGGTTATTGATTTTGCTGAGTGTGGCTTTGGAGCCTATGAGGAGGAATTCTATCTTATCGCTGTTGAGTTTGAGGAAATTATGTTGCATCCAGATTTTTATAGCTGACAAACAGGAGTTGATATGGGAGAGGGGGGGGTTGTGGGGGGATTTGATGCCGAGGTAGATCTGGGTGTCATCAGCGTAACAGTGGAAGTCCAGGTTGAAGTGGCAGAGTATCTGACCAAGGGGGAGGATGTAGATGATGAAGAGGAGGGGGCCGAGTACGGAGCCTTGGGGAACGCCTTGAGTGACTGTGGCTGTAGCAGAGGTGTGGTTGTGGAGAGAGATGAAGTGGGATCTGTTGGAAAGGTAGGAACGGAGCCAGCTGAGTGCAGAGCCTTCAATGCCGAGGTCTTTGAGTCTGGTGAGCAGGATGTTATGGTTCACTGTATCGAAGGCTGCGCTCAGGTCGAGGAGGATGAGGATGTTGAGGGAACCAGTGTCAGCAGAGGTGAGGAGGTTGTTGAGGACTTTGAGGAGAGCAGTTTCTGTGCTATGGAGGGGGCGAAAGCCAGATTGGAGGGGTTCAAGTAGGTTATACGCAAGGAGGTGGGAATGAAGTTGCGACGCAACGATACGCTCCACGGTTTTTGAAAGAAAGGGGAGGTTTGAGATTGGGCGGTAGTTAATGAGAGAAGAGGGATCAAGACCAGGTTTCTTTAAGATTGGTGTAACAGCAGCAGTTTTGAAAACGGAGGGGACAATTCCTTGGGACAATGAGGAGTTGAAGAGATTAGTGAGGTAGGGGCAGAGAACGGGGAGGCAGGACTTCAGCAGGGGAGTGGGGAGAGGGTCGAGGGAGCAGGTAGTGGGTTTGGAAGAGCTGATGAGTTTGGAGATTTCAATAGGGGTGATCAGGTCAAACTGGGAGAGGAAGCAGTGTGGAGGAGGGGTAAGGAGGTCAGTGGAGATGTTGAAAGGAGAGGCCTTGTTAGGTGGTGGAGTAGATGCTGGGGAGTCGGGTACAGGGGATAAAGATTGATAGATGATGCTGATTTTATCAGCGAAAAAGTGGAGGAATGAGTTGCAGAGATCCGGAGTAGAGGTAGGGAGAGTGTTGGCTCGAGGCTTGAGGAGGTTGCCCACTGTGGAGAAGAGGGTTCTGTGGTTTAGGCAGGGATCGGTGAATATGGAGGAGAGGTAGGCAGATTTTGCAGCAATGAGGGCATCTTTGTAGTCAGTGAGGTGGAGTTTGTAAGCTTCAAGGTGGACTGTGAGAGATGATTTCTTTGTGAGTCGTTCAAGTCGGCGACCAGTCTGTTTCAGTTTATGAAGTGCAGGTGTGTACCAGGGTGAAGATGTGTTGAAAGTTACGGTTCTTGTTTTGAGGGGGGCCATAGTGTTAAGGGAGGTAGACAAGGTGGAGTTGAGATGGTTTGTGAGATCATCAGGTGAGATGGGGGTTGAGTCCAGGGGGAGAGTGGTGGAGAGCAGGTCAGAGAGATGGTGGGAATCAATGGATTTTAATTACGGAAGGTGATTTCTCGGAGGAAGCGGGGGCGAGGTGTCGGAGAAGGGATGGTGAACCGTATAAGCTTATGATCAGAGAGGGGGAAGAGGCAAGGATGGAGGTCGAGTACCGGTTGATTTGTGGAGCAGACCAGGTCAAGGATGTGACCTTTGTCATGGGTGGGAAAGGTGACGTGCTGAGTGAGAGAGAAGTTGTCAAGTAAAAAGGAGAATTCAGATGCGAGCTTGCAGGTGGGGGAGTCCATGTGAATATTTAAGTCACCAAGTAGCAGCAGACATGGGGAGAGGGATGAGGCAAGTGTGAGGAGTTCAGTGAAGTCAGATAGGAAGGAGGGGTTTGGTTTAGGTGGCCGGTAAATGAGGATGACTGTCATGGAGGAAAGGGTTTTGAAGGCGAGGAATTCAAATTATGCTACTCGGGGGAGGGTGAGTTCAGTGATACGAAAATTCTGGTTGAAAATAACAGCTAGGCCACCTCCATGGCGGGAGGGGCGGGGCTTGGAAATGTAATTAAATCCAGGTGGGGATGTTTGATTGAGGGAGAAGAAGACATTGGGTTGTTGCCAGGTCTCAGTGAGCAGAAGGAAGTCCAGAGTGTTGTCAAGGATTAGTTCATGGAGGGCAAGGGCTTTGTTGTTGAGCGACCTGGTGTTGAGGAGGGCAAAGTTGGCATTGTGAGAGGGTGGAGGGATGGGGGCAGGCTGGAGAGATCTGAGGTTGTCCCAGTTGACAGTGCGTGCGGTCAGCTGGGATGGGGGGTGACGTGGTTGAGGGGGGGTAGAGCGTGGTAGTGAGCAGATGGATGGAATGGAATGTCCATGGTTGAAGCAAACAAGCTTGCGCCGAGAGCCTCTGTGGATGAAACGGGGTCGACGCAGAAGTCCAAGCTGTTTAATGACCTGGATGCAGGATGGGATGTGGTTGTTGAAGAAACCAGTCATCTGCAGAGTTGAGTATTTGAGCATGATGGTGAGGGTGCAGAGAGGTGTCCAGCGGTGCAGGTGCAGGTGGGGAGAGTATCCAGCGGTGAGGGAGCAGAGGTGGTCCAGCAGAGCGGGTGCAGCGAGGTGTCGAGCAGTGAGGGAGCAAAGAGGTTGACCAGCTGTGCAGATGCAGCGAGGTGTCCAGCATTGAGGGAGCAGATAGGTTGTCCAGCAGAGCAGGTGTAGAGGTAGTCCAGTGATGAGGGTGCAGAGAGTATCCAGCAGTGCAGGTGCAGAGAGGTTGTCCAGCAGTGCAGGTGCAGAGAGGATCCAGCTCCCTCACTGGTGCAGGGAGGTGTCCAGCATCGATGGTGCACAGGCACAGGAGGTGTCCAGCGTCGATGGTGCACAGGCACAGGTACAGGCAGGGAACAGAGCATATAATATTATAAAGCATATAATCCTCCAACATTTTCACCACCTCCAACAGAATCCCACTACTGGCCACATCTTCCCATCTCCACCCCTTTCTGCTTTCCGCAGAGACCGTTCCCTCCGAAACTCCCTGGTCAACTCGTCCCTTCCCACCCAAACCACCCCCTCCCCAGGTACTTTCCCCTGCAACCGCAGGAGATGCAACACCTGTCTCTTTACCTCCCCCCTCGACTCCATCCAAGGACCCAAACAGTCTTTCCAGGTGAGGCAGAGGTTCACTTGCACCTCCTCCAACCACATCTACTGTATCCGCTGTTCCAGGTGTCAACTTCTCTACACCGGCGAGACCAAGCGCAGGCTCGGCGATCGTTTCGCTGAACACCTCCGCTCAGTCCGTCTTAACCTACCTGATCTCCCGGTGGCTCAGCACTTCAACTCCCCCTCCCATCCCATTCCCAATCTAACCTTTCTGTCTCGACCTGAACCGTCACCCATTCCTTCTCTCCAGAGATGCTGCCTGACCCGCTGAGTTACTCCAGCATTTTGTGTCAACCATCACTAACTTCTACAGGTGCGTCGTGGAAAGCATCTTGTCAGCAAACATCACAGCATGGTTTGGGAACAGCTCCATCCAAGACCGCAAGAAATTGCAGAGTTGTGGACGTAGCCCAGACCATCCTCCTTCCATTGACTCCATCTATACTTTCCACTGTTCCTCGGCAAAGCCACAGCACAATCAAAGACTGCTCTCACTCCCCCTCCCCCCCCCCCCCCCCCCCCCCCTCTTCTCCCCTCTCCCATGAGGCAAGAGATCAGAAGTGTGAAAACGCCTACCTCCAGATTTGGGGACAGTTTCTTCCCAGCTGTTATCAGGCAACTGAACGGTCCTCTCGTCATCTAGAGCAGTGATTCCCAACCTGGGGCCATAGAAAAGCCCCACAGAGCCCACAGCATATTTCAGGGGGGCCACAGAAAAATGTTGGGATTTAGGGGGCCACCAGCTCAAAGAAGGAGGCCACAGAGCTACCACCCTGTTGCCTCCTAAATTTCAGTTCTAATAAATTTAAATCTATGTAGTTGAAATATATTTTTAATGTATGATTATAAATGGTTGTTTTATTGAACCCACAAAATATTTTTGATGTTTGTGGAATAGGATAAAAGAGAATATATGTGCAGTTAATAGACACTGATATTTTTATGGGAGGTATTATAATATTGAAGCACTTTTTTTCCGCTAATAATGTCAGGGGGGGGGGGGGGGGCCACAGAAAAAATAAAAGATCCCATGGGGGCCATGAGCTAAAAAAAGGTTGGGAACCACTGATCTAGAGTGCAGTCCTGACCTCCCCTCGACCTCCTTCGAGACCTTTGAACTATCTTTGATCGGACTTTACCTTTGACCTTGCCCTAAATGTTGTATCCCGTACTCTTTATCTGTACACTGTGAACGGCTCGATTGTAATCATGTATAGCCTTTTCTCTGAGTGGATAGCACGCAAACAGAAGCTTTACACTGTACCTCAGTACACGTGAATAATAAACTACGCTATACAATGTCGTGAAAGAGCACATGAATATTCTCCATTCTACAGTTGCTCCTACACACTATATATGCCTCTCACATGTGTATGTAATTACCACCGATGTGACACCACACTGCTGAAATCTATCCGGACCACAGTAATAATTCATTGGTGCTGCTCAGATTAGATTGCAGCTCTGTATTGTGAGGAGTGGTGCAGGGAATGGGCTCGCTGATTGCAGGATCTGGGTGGTTTGAGTGGCACAACTCAATGTGTTTGTGTAAGAAGGAACTGCAGATGCTGATTTACACCGAAGATGGACACAAATTGCTGGAGTAACGCAGCGGGTCAGGCAGCATCTCTGGAGAAAAGGAATAGGTGACGTTTTGGATTGAGACCCTTCTTCAAACGCTATTCCTTTTCTCCAGTCACCTATTGCTTTTCTCCAGAGATGCTGCCTGATCAGCTGAGTTACTCCAGCATGTTGTGTCTTTCTTCGGTGTAATCAGCATCTGCAGTTCCATCCTACACAGTTTGATCATGGATATTGCCTCTGGTCCTCCACACATCCTAGCTTTCACATTTAGATAGTGTGCTCTTCTATATATTTTTGACACAAACTTTAACCTCCCACATTTGACTCCAGTACAATCTATTTGCCTCAGACATTAATCACTATCATTTAATGCTTCCTTCCAGAGTGCTTTTTCTAATACTTTCACTATCTTTATGTCATTGGTTATATTTGACACACAGCTCTCTATGCCATTCTGTAATCATTTATACATAAGGTGAACACTTTGTGGGACTCCATGATTCACATCTGGTCAACCTGTACCCCAGCCTCTCCCTCTTCCAATTTCCGAGCACAGTAAATAACTTCTGATTCCAAGTGCATCATCCTCAGCTCAATGTCATTGCTGAGAGCATAAACAGGTGTCTTCTGGAAACCCATATACATATCAAAAGAAATTCCCGACCCAGTATTGCAGTTACTGATTCGGAAATGCGCATTTATCAGGCATGACCTGCTCTTGATAAATCCATGCCCACTCTCTCTCTAATCATCTGAAAATGTTCAAGGTGTGTAGTTACTTTATTCTTAATTACAGACTCTACTAATTTCCCAACAACAGATGTTAGGCTAACCGCCTATTATCCCTTGATTTCATTGTGTATTTGAACACATTCAACAAACCGAAATGCAGTGCCCTTGACCTGAAACGTTAATCTTTTTGCTTTCCACAGATGCTGCCTTCTGAGTGTTTCCAGAGTTTACTGCCTTTAATTTAACAAAACCACATTGTGCCATTTTCTGCCCTGTGTCTTGTGTTGATTCCCCCCTCTTACCTTTCTTAAATATTAAAGTGACATACACAATTTTTCAAAGAGGAAATTACCTTAAACTTAAATTACCTTTTAACTTCCAACTCGCTAACCTGCAGCTGAGCTTCAATAAGTCTGATCTTCCCCGCCCACTGCATTAATAAGAAGGAATTTGCCTGTCTTTCTCGAGCCCTCCCCAATGGTAAAACTGTGCCGATGTTTGAAATCTCAAATGGAAAGAAAATGATAGAAACACCAGGTCAGGCAGCATCTGTGGAAAGAGAGGGAGAGGGGGAGAGAGAGAGTGAAAGTCGACATTTCCAGTCGATGATGTTATTCCCTTGATCATGTATCTGTACATCGTAGATGGCTCGATTGTGATCATGTAGTCTTTCCACTGGCAGGATAGATCGCAACAAAAGCTTTTCACTGTACATTGGTACACGTGACAATCTAAACTCAATTCTCCACAGATGCTGCCTGACCTGCGTGTTTCCAGCACTTTTTTCCCCTTTTATTCCCGACTGCTTTCTCCTTGAAGTGCAGATCACACAGTGAATATCTAATGGCGCAGTCAATTATGGTCGTAAGAAGAATTGTCAAACTGAAATGTTGAGGAGGGGGAGCGGATGGAGAGAAAGGGAAAGCAAGGGCTGCCTGAAGCTTTCCATCCTCTCCCCCTTCCCAGTTCTCCAACCAGTCTTACTGTCTCTGACTACATTTTATCTCTGTACCACCCACTGCCCTGATATCAGTCTGAAGAAGGGTCGCGACCCGAAACGTCACCTATTCCTTCTCTCCAGATGTTTCGGGTCGAGACCCTTCATCAGACTGATGTAAGGGAAGGTGGAGGTATATAGATAAGGAAGTGTAAGGTGTGATAACAGTACAAAGGGAAAGTGGATCAAGGGGCATGTAGAATAGATCATTGTTAGTTGGGAGAAGGTAACAACAAAGCAAACAGATAAAATGTCGTTGGAGACAGTAAGTCTGATCGGAGAGCTGGGAAGACGGAGGGGATGGAGGGAGAGGGAAAGCAAAGGTTACTTGAAGTTAGAGAAGTCAATGTTCATACTGCTGGGGCGTAAGCTGCCCAAGTGAAATGTAAGGTGCTGTTCCTCCAATTTGCACTGGGCCTCACTCTGACAATGGCGGAGGCCCAGGACAGAACGGTCATTGTTTAGCGACCGTCTAATTTTAATTCTCCATCCCATTCCCCACCCCTGTAGTATCCTGCACTGTTACAACGAGGACCGATGTCAGCTCATCGTCTCGCTGGACAAGTTGCAGTCTTCAGCACTCAGTATTGAATTCTACAAATGCAGATAACTCGCTCTGCCGGACTGCTTCAGAACTGACCATCTATGTAAAAAAAATGGCCCCTCTGGTCCACTTTAAATCATTCCCCTCTCACCATAAACCTCTGCCCTCTAGTTTTAGTTTTCCTTATCCAGGGAAAAAGACTGCACAGTTTGCCTGTCTATGCCTGCCATCATTTTATAAACCTGTATACCCCTCAACTTTTTTCCCTCCAAGGAAACCCTTCTCAGTCTCTCCTCAGAACTTAAGCCCTCCAGACCTGGCAACATCCTTGTAAATTGTTTCTGCACACTCTCAAGTCTTATCACACCCTCCCTCCAGTGTGTTTGCCAGAACTGCCCACATTACTCCAAATGCATGCACAAATTATACTGCTTGGAGGACTGTGACCTCGCAGTGCCAGAGACAATAGACAATAGGTGCAGGAGTAGGCCATTCGGCCCTTCGAGCCAGCACCGCCATTCAATGTGATCATGGCTGATCATACCCAGAGACTTTCTCTGATCTCAGGTCCTGATTTAGGAGTTTGCGCCTTCTCCCTGTCACCACATTGGTTTCCTCCGGGTGCCCCAGCTTCCCACATCCCCAAAGACATATAGGGGTACAGGTTAATTGGCAAGTGTAAATTGCCCCTAGTGTGCAGCGAGTGAATGAGAAAATAGGACAACATAGAGTTAATGGACAGATGCTCACATGGACTCTACAGGCCGAAGGGCCTGTTTCCATGCTGTGTCTCGAAACTTAGCTAAAACTAAAGTCCATTAAGAAACAACTCTCGCTCCTTCCCCCTCCATCACCACAGTCGACCCCTCACCATTCCTCCCACATGCTAACTCAGCCATCTCGCTAGATGTGGAAACAACACAACAGCAGACGCTGGTTCACCAAGGATAGACATAAAACGCAGGAGTAACTCTGCAGGCCAGGCAGCATCGCTGGAGAACATGGATGGGTGAGGGTGGAAGATTGCAACCTTCACGTGGTCCGCCCTGTTTCAACTAATGCAATCAACTCGACGTGCACAAACGGAAGATCAAATAGAACAAGTTGTCCTACAACTTTAGGCTGTGCACGCCACGCAAAAGAAGAATGGACGGGTGACCTTTCGGGTCGGTCCTGACCTGAAGCATCAATCCATGGTCCCCAGGGATGGGTGACTGAAGAAAGTTCTCGACCCGAAACGTCACCTGTTATATCTCCAGAGATGCTGCCTGACCCGCTGAGTAGTTCCCGAATTAATATCTACTAACTGGTAACTTCATTTGTTTTGTCAGTAATGCAGACAGGGGAAGGGGAGGAGGTTGTGAAGCTGCATCTTGAGCCAACCCTGACCCAGCAGTGAATGCTACTGTAATCATGGTGACTCAGGAAGGAAGCTACACCAGAAACTGCCTCCTTCTGTTTGCAGAAAGACACAAAGAGCTGCAGTAATAACTCAGCGGGACAGGCAAGCAGCATCTCTAGAGAGACCTGTCCCTCTAGAGAGACCAGCCCCTCTAGAGAGACCAGCCCCTCTAGAGAGACCTGCCCCTCTAGAGAGACCTGCCCCTCTAGAGAGACCTGCCCCTCTAGAGAGACCTGCCCCTCTAGAGAGACCTGCCCCTCTAGAGAGACCTGCCCCTCTAGAGAGACCTGCCCCTCTAGAGAGACCTGTCCCGCTGAGTCACTCCAGCTTTTTGTGTCTATCTTCAGTTTAAATCAGTATCTGCAGTTCCTGCCTACACATTTCTATTTGCACAGGGTGAGTGAGAAGGGAGGTCTAAAGCCACGTGACTGCGCCATTTTCCAGCTCAACTATTGACGGGATGGCTGTAAAACTCCCTCAAGCCGACAATTTGATGTGCAAACATGGTGCACATTTCTGCAGCAGTCCCTGAGTCTGGAGATCCGGTGGGCGCTAGGACCCTGCAACGCCAAGAAATGCCTCAAGCACCATCTGCTGGCTGAAGGCAGAATTGCCCAGAAATGCCATTTAACCCTTTCACTGCACATCCGTACACACTCCTTAAGTTGCTGTCTTCCAAAGTAATATCCCATAAAACTGAGATTAAATATGTAAATAGCTTAGTTTCAAGTAGTTAGAATCTGATTGCCTTCAGATGTAGTATACAGTGACAAATTCCAAGTTTCACAGCTCACTCTGGGCACACAAAGTGATTAGGTCAGTAAATTACATGTTTCTACTGACTGGTCGTAGATTGAAAGCTAGGATTTTCAGAAGGGATTGGAAAAAGTGCAGAAAGTGCTAAAACTCCATGGTTAATTGATATTTCGATACAAATAACTGATTTACAAAAAAAAATACACAAAGTGCTGGAGTAACTCACCAGGGCGGGCAGCACGGACTACAGACCCTCCAACACCACCCCCACATCCAGCGACGCCTCCTTCCTTGAGGAGCTTAACCACTTCTATGGCCGCTTCGACAGGGACAATCTAGAGACAGCCATCAAGGCTGTGCTACCTGCCGATCACCAACCCCTCACACTCACCCCCTACGACGTATTCGTGGCACTGAGTAGGACTAATGCACGTAAAGCTGCTGGCCCTGACGGCATCCCCGGGCGCGTGCTCAGGGCCTGTGCTGCGCAGCTGACAGACGTCTGGACTGACATCTTCAACCTGTCACTTGCCCAAGCAGTTGTCCCCACGTGCCTTAAATCCACCTCCATCGTGCCAGTGCCAAAACACTCCACTGCGGCAAGCCTCAACGACTTCCGCCCAGTTGCACTTACCCCCATCATCACCAAGTGCTTCGAGAGGCTGGTCCTGGCACACCTCAAAAGCTGCCTACCCCCCACACTGGATCCCTATCAGTTTGCCTACCGCAAGAACAGGAGTACGGAGGATGCCATCTCAACGGCACTTCACTCCGCCCTCTCCCACCTCGACAACAGAGACACTTACGTAAGAATGCTGTTCATCGATTACAGCTCAGCATTCAACACCATTATACCATCAAAACTGATCACCAAACTCGGTAACCTGGGCATCGACCCCTCCCTCTGCAACTGGATACTGGACTTTCTAACCAACAGACCCCAGTCTGTTAGGTTAGACAAGCACACCTCTTCAACCCTCACCCTGAACACCGGCGTTCCACAGAGCTGTGTGCTGAGCCCCCTCCTCTACTCCCTCTTCACCTATGACTGCACACCTGTACATGGTACTAACACCATCATCAAGTATGCAGATGATACAACGGTGATTGGCCTCATCAGCAACAACGATGAGTCGGCCTACAGGGAGGAGGTCCAGCACTTAGCAGCATGGTGCGCTGACAACAACCTGGCCCTTAACTCCAAGAAGACCAAGGAGCTCATTGTAGACTTCAGGAAGTCCAGGGGCGGCACGCACACCCCCATCCACATTAACGGGACGGAGGTGGAACGTGTTTCTAGCTTCAGGTTCCTGGGAGTCAACATCTCCGATGACCTCTCTTGGACCCACAATACCTCAACTCTGATCAAGAAGGCTCACCAGCGTCTCTTCTTCCTGAGGAGACTGAAGAAGGTCCATCTGTCTCCTCAGATCCTGGTGAACTTCTACCGCTGCACCATCGAGAGCATCCTTACCAACTGCATCACAGTATGGTATGGCAACTGCTCTGTCTCCGACCGGAAGGCATTGCAGAGGGTGGTGAAAATTGCCCAACGCATCACCGGTTCCTCGCTCCCCTCCATTGAGTCTGTCCAAAGCAAGCGTTATCTGCGGAGGGCGCTCAGCATCGCCAAGGACTGCTCTCACCCCAACCATGGACTGTTTACCCTCCTACCATCCGGGAGGCGCTACAGGTCTCTCCGTTGCCGAACCAGCAGGTCCAGGAACAGCTTCTTCCCGGCGGCTGTTACTCTACTCAACAACGTACCTCGGTGACTGCCAATCACCCCCCCACCCCCCGGACACTTATTATCACTTATTATTATTTATTTAAATCATTTGCTATGTCGCTCTTCCAGGGAGATGCTAAATGCATTTCGTTGTCTCTGTACTGTACACTGACAATGACAATTAAAATTGAATCTGATCTCTGGAGAGCATGGATAGTTCCAATCTGAATTCAATTCAATTCAATTCAACTTTATTGTCATTGCACAAATACGAGTACAGGTACAACGAAATGCAGTTTAGCGTCTGGTCATAGTGCAAGATAGTAGAAATAAAAATACTGGTTAACAATGTGTGGACTGTGGATGAATTAAACTGGTACATAGGCAAATAAATGTATACAAATGGGAGAGTATAAAGATAGCTAGCGACAGGACTGTGAGTTCAGCGGTGTAATGGTGTTATTGAAAAAGCTGTTCCTCAGCCTGCTTGTGCGGGACCTGAGGCTCCTGTACCACCTCCCTGATGGGAGGAGGGCAAATAGTCCATGGTTAGGGTGAGAGGGGCCCTAGATGATTTTCCTCTGCTGGGGATGGGGACTGGACATTGTGCCTTCCCCCACAGTGGTAACCACTGTGGGGGGATGATTTTTTCCTGTGTGTAAGTTAATATGTTAGTCTGTGTCCAAGATGGCTGTCGGAAGGGAGAGTGGACGCTGGCGCGCTTTAGCTGCCGCTGCTCTCTCTTTCACATTGTGTTTTTTGATTTTTTGTCTTTGGAGCGATTTCTGTCTTTAATTTGTGTATTGATGATGTCCTTATTATTTATTTTACTCCGACTATATGTTTTTTCTCTTCTGTTAATTTTTTGTAAGGTGTCCTTGAGACTTTGAAAGGCGCCCGAAAATAAAATGTATTATTATTTATTATTACCTTGCAGTCCACTACACCACCAAGTTCGGTGTCATCCACAAACATGTGGCTCATTTATTTGGAGAATTCAATCACATTTGCGCCTTTAGTCTGTAGAAGGGTCCTGACCCGAAACGTCATCAAGCCATGTTCTCCGGAGATGCTGCCTGACCCATTGTGTTACTCCAGCACTTTGTGTCCTTTCACCCTTTTAGAGTAATGGCTCAGGTCTATGATGTCACCCGGGATCTACAGGACTAAGTCTGGCCAGATGCTTCAGGGGTGCTTGTTTATGTCAATCCTCTGTCCGGTTACATCCCTCATTGCGGCCAAGTGCTTTCACTCAATGAATGACCAAGGTCAGCCCTGTGTGAGGATATTGTGCAGTGGTGCAAATGTGAGGCTGTTTTGGTATTATATTACTCAGAGTGGGTCCTTTCACTATTTAGACCACTCAAACCGCACTCGTGTGGAACTGACAGTGAACAAGCAGGAAGTCGGATGAGCGAAGCGTGAATGTGAGCATCTTCTGTGTCCACATGTGAGGAGATCTCAGTTTCATAAGTAGAAGATATGTTTGGAAATCTACATCATGTGTGTGTACACGCATGTGGTCATGGATTAGCCTGTAGTCCTGTCTGAGCGAATCCATAGGAAATCCTCTGGTGTTATATTAAAATTGCATGCGTGCACACACAGTTGTCACACTTTGCTACACACGCAACGCAGCTTAAGATGGATATGAACCTTTGGTGAGTGCAGCAGGCCAGCAATACCACCAGTTCACTTTGGCTGGATCAACATTGCGGTGATATAGGCAATATAGTGTCCTCTAAGAACTTAGTTGTTTGGGTCTAGGCCTTTTTGGAAGGTAGATTTTGTCCATGATTCTTGAAATTCTCCTGGTTTTGCTGCAGAGGCACCATTTTTTATCACAATAATACGTTCCCACCAACTTACATTAAATGCAACTCAAAAGTGAAATGCAGATGATGCAAATCTGAAACAGAAACAACAAGTCCCGGAGATGGCCAGCAGGTCAGACGCCATCTGTGGTCAGAAAAACAGAGTTAGCGAACATCACTGCACAAGAAACTGCAGATGCTGGAATCACGAGCGAAAACATAAAGCCCTGGAGGACCAAGAGAGAGCATCTGTGACAAGAGAGTAAGCAAACACTCCTCCTTTTTCTCCTTCCACAGATGCTGCCTGACCTGCTGAGTGTTTCCAGCATGTCTTGGCTTCAGGGGTACACTAGGTGCTTTAAGCTCTGGAGTGAGGCTTGGACTGGAGCACACACACCTCTGGTTTTGGAGGCAAGTGCGCTCCCAAGCTGAGACCAGGATCTGCAGTCACTGTACGTATAATCCTAATTTCAAGCATTGGAGTTTTTTGTTGACTGCCACAGACACAAGTACTGTGAGTAACAGGTACAATGAAATTCTTGCTTGCAGCAACATCACAGGCAGGCCGTCTCAGACAAAAACATAAATAACACACACAAAAATCTGCAAGACCGTAAAACATTCCCTGTGCAAAAATAAACCAAAGAAGCAGGACATTAGTGCTTGTGACTCCTTTAAAAAAAGATATATATATTTTTGTCCATTTCCTCTCCCATTTTCCTAGTATTACACGTAATTGGGTGCTGGTGGAGGCCTCCAAGGGGCTGTGCCTTGTGGGGGATTTGACATTTTTGTAGTTTAACCATCCACTGCTGGCGATTGTGTAGATCTGGGCCCTGCTGCAGATGACCGGGGACCGAGAACCTGCTGACAACTGAAAGGAACTGCGGGAGAATGTCGAGAAACTGCCCGAAATACCCCCCAAAAAACCTGTTGGAGACTACCGAGGAGCTGGGGCAGTCTGGATCAATAACGTGGAACTGGGTCAGTCTGGATCAATAACATGGAGAAAAATCTGTTGCCCCCCCCCCCCCCCCCCTTCACTGTGAGGGGAGAGAGATTTAGTAGGACCCTGAGGGGCTACGTTTTAACACAAAGGGTGGTAGGTAGTCTCCAAGCTGCCGGAGACTGCCCAAGAACTACTGGGAACTGCTGAGACTGTGCCGGCGTTTACTGAAGTGCAGTCTCTTGCCCAGAGTAGGTGAATCGAGGACCAGAGGACACACTGTAGGTTTAAGGTGAAGGGGAAAAGATTTAATAGGAATCTGAGGGGTAATTTTTTCACACAAAGGGTGGTGGGTGTATGGGACAAGCTGCCAGAGGAGGTAGGTGAGGCAGGGACTATCCCAACATTTAAGAAACAGTTAGACAGGTGCATGGATAGGACAGGTTTGGAGGGATATGGACCAAATGTGGGCAGGTGGGACTAGTGTAGCTGGAACATGTTGGCTGGTGTGAGTGAGTTGGGACAAAGGGCCTGTTTCGACATCACCCATTCCTTCTCTCCAGAGATGCTGCCTGTCCCGCTGAGTTACTCCAGCATATTGTGTCTATCTGCAAAAGTCCATTTGTAATGTTGCAGGCGCAGGAGACTGCAGATGCTGGAATCTTGATAACAAACATTCCTGAAACACTTCTGGAGAACATGGAGAGGTAACATTTCGGATTGGGATCCTTCTTCAGACTGATTGTTTGTGGGATTGGTGGGGGGGGGGGGGGGGGGGGGGGGGGGGTCAAAGAAAGGAGGGGCAGGATAAAACCTGGCAGGCAATAGATTGAAGAGTAGAAACAAGGATTAAGGTAAGTGATTAAGTTCAAGTTCAAATTCAAGTTAGTTTATTGTCATGTGTCCCTGTATAGGACAATGAAATTCTTGCTTTGCTTAAGCACACAGAAAATAGTAGGCATTTACTACAAAACAGATAAATGTGTCCATATACCATGATATAAATATATACACACATGAATAAATAAACTGATAGTGCAAATAACAGAAAGTGGTTGGTAATAATCAGAGTTTTGTCCGAGCCAAGTTTAATAGCCTGATGGCTGAGGGGAAGTAACTATTCCTGAACCTGGTTGTTGCAGTCTTCAGATTCAGATTCAGATTCAATTTTAATTGTCATTGTCAGTGTACAGTACAGAGACAACGTGTGGTGAGTACCTGCAACACACTACTTGAGACAGTCATGGAAACAGCATCACTGACTACATTTAAGTAGGGTCTGGATGAGCATTTGAATCACTTAGATGTAGACAGCTCTGGTGCTGGTAGATGCGATTAACATGGATGTGTGCCCACTGCTCATCACAGTTGTGTTGGGCTGAATGGCCTGTTTCCATGCTAGTTGACTTACAAGCAACTACTTTACTTGCAAGAGCCTGTTACATATGCCGAGACCACACCATACATGATATTGCAATGAGAATTGTCACCACACTACTTCAGTCGCTGTATTTTTCTTTTGATTTTCTTTAACCAAAAATAATTTTGATCAATTATTTACAAAAATGGCAAGTACTGCACAATACAAAACAGTATAACAAACCCACCACCACCATAATAACAAATATTCTTAGATACTAAATAAACTATTATACAACTATATCACAATCCTTGTCAAGGATGCATTCCATCCTCCGCGGTGCCCAGTGGTTTTGGAACTCCCCCAGGGCGCCCGTGGACAGCACGTAGTCCCGATCTAGTCGCACCTAGGCGCGGACGTAACCCCGGATTCAGTTAGCTGCTGTTGGTTACGGCGAAAGGCAGTGTTTAGGGCTGGAGCCAGGATGATAGGATAAGGATTAGTATCCAAGATTGGGAAGCTCTCTTGAAATTGTCATTGTTCGTGATGCGCTCGCTTCCAATATGTTCTGATCTCATTCAGATGAGTCACGAAGCAGCCCTGTCTGTAATTGTTCTATTATCATTGCCTGGTTAGGTTGGGATTTTAGCACAAACCCAGGCAAATTCTCACATTGCATTGGATTCAGTCATTTAATGGGCTGTTTGCAAAGGGCTCTAACAGTTGCATATAACCAGGTCCTGCTAAATGTCATCTGATTCCCTGTCAATTGGTTCAACACCCTTCATGGAATGGATGTTGCCACATTACCATGTGCCTTGCTCATCGGTATCTATTTCCATTGGTCGTTCATGGTGTCAGTATGTGGTGGCCCTGGATTAGGTCTCTGTGTGTGACAGTCTTATTTTAGTTTTTGGAGACTCAGCGCGGTAACAGGCCCTTCGGCCCAACGAGTCTAGACCGACCAGCGATCCCTGTACACTAACACTATCCTACTCACACTGGGGGCAATTTTACAATTTTACCAAGCCAATTAACCTACAAACCTGTATGTCTTTGGAGTGTGGGAGGAAACCGGAGATCCCGGTGAAAACACATGCAGGTCACTGGGAGAATGTACAAACTCCATGCAAACAGTACCCATAGTCAGGATTGAACCCGAGTCTCTGGCGCTGTAAGGCAGCAACCCTACCGTTGTGCCATCGTGCCGCCATTGGATTTGGTCCCTTGACTGATAGATTGACTGAAAAATGCAGCATGGAGTCAGGCCCTTTGGCCCACTGAGTCCATGCTGACCATCGATCACCCGTTCACACTAGTTCTATGTTATCCCACTTTCTGATCCATTCCCTACACGCTGAGGGGAATTTACACAGGCCAATTAACCTACAATCCCACATGTGTTTGGGATGTGGGAGTAAACAGGAGCAGCAGAAGGGAATAGCTGAGCCTGGCATCAAGTTTGGCACAGACATTGTGGGCAAAGAGCCTGTTGCTGTTCTATGTTCTATATTCTATGTTAAAGCATCAGGAAGAAGCCAACTAGCTCCTTGTGCAAAGGATGTTCTGCAGCTGAGTACTGCCGCTGAGTTACACAGCGTCATGGTGGGTGGCACGGTGGTGCAGTGGGTAGAGTTGCTGCCTTACAGCGCCCGAGACCCGGGTTTGATCCCGACTTCGGGTGCTGCCTGTACGGAGTTTGTACATTCTCCCCGTGACCGCGTGGGTTCTCTTCGAGATCTTCGGTTTCCTCCCACTCTCCAAAAACTTACTGGTTTGTAGGTTAATTGGCTGGTATAAGTGTAAATTGTAAATTGTCCCTGGTGTGTGTGTGTGTAGGATAGTGTTAATGTGTGGGGATAGTGTTAATGTGTGGGGATCGCTGGACGGCGCGGACTCGGTGGGCCGAAGGGCCTGTTTCCGTGCTGTATCTCTAAACTAAACTAAACATAAGGCACAGAAACTTGCCCTTCAGACAATCATGGCCGTGTCACTAACCTCATTGCACTAATGGCAATAGCTATGTGGCCTTCGATGCTTTGGTGAATCAAGTAGCCGTATAGATGCTTTGTAAATGTGTTGCAGTATCTGCCTCCACCACCTCTTCAGGCAGCACATTCCCAGTTCCACCACCTTTGATGTACAGATGTCCCCCATCCCCTCCCCCCGATCTCTCCTAAACTTCCCACCTCTTAAACCCATGCCCTCTAGACAGATACCTCCTCCATGGTATAGAGATCTTGCCATCAAATCCACCCGCGTCCTCCCTGTGACCGCGTGGGTTTCCTCCAGCTGCGAGTGTTTCCTCCCACATCCCAAAGATATGTGGGTTTGTAGGTTTAATGGCCTCTATAAATAGCTCCTGGTGGGTAGGGAGTGGATGAGATAGTGGGATTGCACAGAATTAGTGTGAATGGGTGATCGGTGGTCAGCCTGGACTTGGTGGGCCGAAGGGCCTGTTTCCATGCTGAATCTCTGATCTAAACTAAATAAACTAATCTGGAGGTGGGTTGTTACGTCTCTGGTCTATTGGAAGCTCTCCAGCTAATCCCATGGTCTCCCAGTAGATCCAGGATGTGCTCCTGCTGATGTCTGCTGGTTGTACGATCCTCCTTGTTATTCCACTCCATCTTTTAGACATTTTCCAGTGAGATATATGCTCCACGAACACCTCATTAAAATTCCTCATCACACCCCCTGGCGATTCAATAACGCCAATAGTTTTAATTAATGTCTGCACTCCAAGCCCAATGAAGAAATCGAACATTCCTACTCCAGAGAGCCAATGCGCCAATTGCCGATGATTGGTTGTCTCACCTGTAGGACTGCAAACGGGTTTTGTCCGACATTGCGAGCCACTTGGTAGCAAGTTCCTGAAACGTTCTCTGGGGATCGCTGTGTGGTGATGGATCCAAAGTCACTAGCAGCTCGAATTACCGCATCCACTCACAAATCTGTTCACCGAATCAAGGGTCAGAACTAAAACACTAAACCAAGTGCAGCACAGACTCGAGATCTGAGTTTAAAAAAAAAAAGCAAAAAGCTGGAAAGACTAAGCAAGTCATGCAGCATCCATGGAGAGAGGAGAGTTAACAGGCCAGTGTCTGAATCTGCACAGAATGGATGCAGCCCCTTGAGCCCACCTTGCCCATGTCAACCAAGATACTCCATCTACACTAGTCCAACATTTAGCCCACATCCCTCTAAACCTTTCCTATCCATGTACCTCTCCAAATGTTTTTTTTGTTTTTTTTTTTTTTTGTTTATTTTATTAGAAGTTAATACAATACAAAACAATACAGTGGCACCTAATTTTAGGTGCCAACTATGTCATACCGTAATCCATTCTATGTACAACCTCTAGTTTTATATTATGAGTAGGCAAGACAAGAAAAAGAAAACAATAGAAAGGGGAAAGAGTGGAAAAATAGATGGTAGAGAGTAGAAAAATGTGAAGTGTGGATATAAAAAATAAAAATAAAAAAATAAAATAAAAAAGAAAAGGTGGAAAGTAGAAATAGAAGAAAAGGCCCCTTAAAAGAGAATTTTTCAAATCTATATTCGGAGATGTAGATCTATCCACGTCATGAACTGAAATCAGCAATCCTTATGGTACCGCTGCATCACATGATTCCAAAAAGTCGATGAAAGGAGACCAACTCCTTAAGAATTGGTCATATTTATCTATTAGTCGGAGTCTCATTTCTTCAAGGCGTGCTATGTCCATCATATTCCTAATCCACATTTTAACAGTTGGTATGGTTGTATTTTTCCAAAATTTAAGTATCAATTTCTTTCCAATTATTAACCCATAATTAAAAAAAACATTTTGGTCTTTATTTAAATTGGTATCTTCTCCTATTATTCCAAATATAATCCATTCCATTTTGGGTTCTATTCTTGACTTGAAGAGCTTTGTAAATATATCAAATATATCACTCCAAAATTTATTCAACTTTGTACATCCTACAAATGAATGTGTTAAATTAGCGTTTTGAAACAAACATTTATCGCATCTGGGAGAGACGTTTGGATAAAATTTATTCAACCTCGTTTTTGAATAATATAGTCTATGTAATAATTTGAATTGAATTAAATTATGTCTTGTATTAATAGAACAGTTATGTGTATTCATCAAATACTTTTCCCATCTATCCTTCGAGATCTTTATCATTAGCTCATGTTCCCAATCTTCTCTTAGTGCTTCTGTTGAGGGTGATTCTCTATCTAATATATTATTATAAAAGTATGAAATTAATTTTTGTGAATCAGCCTTAATATTCATTGCTTCTTCTAAAGGGTCTAAAAATATAGTTTGAAATCTATGTATATATTTCTTCATAAAGTCACATACCTGTATATATTTAAAATATTGATTATCCTTCAATTTAAATTTAAATTTTAATTGTTGAAATGATAACAGTTTGCCCAATTCATACATATCCCCTACTTTCCTAATCCCCAGTCTATCCCATTGTTGATATGTGTTGTCGATGAGAGAAGGTTTGAATGCGGGGTTGTTCAATAGTGGGGTTAGTACTGATAAATTATTTAATTTCAAGGATACTTTTATTTGTTTCCAAATTCTTATTATATTGTGAATAATTGGGTTCTTCTTGTATATTATACTATTCAATTTTATCGGTGAGAGCAGGATCGTTCCTATATCGTGCGGATAGCACTCCTCTTTCTCCATTCTTATCCACTCCAACTGCTGAGTGGAACTATCCAGCCAGTACATTATGTTCTTAATATGCACTGCCCAGTAGTAATACATAAAGTTAGGTAATGATAAACCCCCAACTTCTTTAGATTTGCACAAATGCTTTCGTTGAATTCTATGTGTTCTGTAATCCCATATAAAATTAGTGACAGTGGAATCTAGTTTTTTGAAAAAATATTTTGGAATATATATTGGGATCGCTTGAAACAAATATATTAATTGTGGTAAGAAAGTCATTTTTATAGCGTTAATTCTACCTATCAATGAGAGCGGAAGTGTTTTCCAAAATTTAATCATATCATTCAGTTTATTTAATAGTGGTATAACTCCACGGAAGTGTTATTATAGCACCTTGCTTCAACTACCTCCTCTGGCAGCTCGTTCCATATGTCCACCCCGCTCTGGGTGGAAAATGCTGTCTATTAAATGTTCCTTTTTTTAATATTTCCCCTCTCATCTTCAACCTCTGGCCTCTAGTTCTTGATTCCCCAACTCAGGGTGAATGCACAGTCTTGTATCCAATCTGTTGCACTCATGATTTTAGACACATCTGTAAGATCAACCCCCCCCCCCCCCCCCCCCCCCCCAGCCTCCTGTGCTCCAAGGAATAAGTCCTAGCCTGCCCAGCCTCTCCCTGCAGCTCAGGCCCTCTTGTCCCAGCAAACATCTCGTATTTACAATGAGACCGCTTGACTGCACCTCTCACTGTTGATCCCCACTCCCTGCTGGTACCTCTAGGGAGTCATAACTGTATCCAGACCTGGCTTCAATTAATGCTTAACACCTAACTCTGTACAACTCACAGTCTGTACAAATGCATATGACTGTAGAGCAGGACAATCGTGCATTTATATCCCCAGTTTTAGAAGAAAATTCGTTTTTAATTAATTCAGTTTAAATGAGTTTTTAATCAATTCCAATTCATATTGGAAATTTTCACAGGTTCATCAGTGGTAGGAGCAGAATTAGGCCATTCGGCCCATCAATTCTACTCCACCATCCAATCATGGCTGATCTATCCTTCTCTCTTAACCCCCATTCTCATGCCTTCTCCCCATAACTCCTGACAAATCTTAAACTGCCTTAAAATATACTTTTGGTTTTATTACATTCCTTGGACTTTCTCTGCTCTGTTCTTTCGTGACTTTTCGAAGCTAGTCTTTATTTTTATTTATGTTTAAGAAGGAACTGCAGATGCTGGAAAATCCTCAGTAGACAAAAATGCTGGAGAAACTCAGCGGGTGAGGCAGCATCTATGGAGCGAAGGAAATAGGCAACGTTTCGAGTCGTCTGAAGAAGGGTTTCGACCCGAAACGTTGCTATTTCCTTCGCTCCATAGATGCTGCCTCACCCGCTGAGTTTCTCCAGCATTTATATCTACCTTTATTTTTATTTTGTTGGTTGCATCAAGAGGAAGACGATTGGACGTTTTTGCCTTCTCTCACAGTGGGGGAATGTGGGGAATCCGCTGTGGTGGAAGTTTATGTTAACTTTTATGTAGTTGTGTGTCTTGTTGGGTTTTTTTCCGTATGGCTGTTTGGTAATTCGCATATCACTGTACTTTAATTGGTGCATGTGACAATAAAAGACCTTTGATACCTTTATCTTGAGTTTACAAGTGTTTATTTGTCATATGCACCGGATATGACCCAGATCAACAAATGTTCAATCGGACTTTTCTGGGACCTATGAACATGGAACAGGAGCTGGTCCCTGAGCCCTTGGAGCCAGCTCTACCGTTCAATAAGATCATAACTGATATGGTTAGAACTCAGCTCTGTATCCATGCCGATGTTGGCAACCTTCCATGAGAAGAATCTGTCAAGAATGTAATTCTCCCTTTAAAGTATTCATATGTTCATAAGTTATAAGGTCCCATCAAAGTCCTAGATAATTAAAGTGCGTCTTTGTTCTTCTGCATTCAATTCCCCTTGCATCAAGCAAGAGCATTTTAGCAGCGGTAGAGCTGCGACTGCCTTCCAGAGACCCGGGTTTAACACCACTACGGGTGCTGTCTGGACGGAGTTTGTACGTTCATCCCGTGACCTGTGTGGGTTTTCTCCGAGATCTTCGGTTTCCGCCCACACTCCAAAGACGACCAGGTTTGTAGATTAATTGGCTTGGTATAAATATAAAATTGTCCACAGTGTGTGTAGGGTAGTGTTATTGTGCGGGGATCGCTGGTCGGTGCCGAAGGGCCTGTTTCTGTGCTGTACCTCTAAACTAAACTGGACTAATAACTTGCTTTATCTGCATACTGGCCTTTTGTAACTTAGGAATGAGAGCACCCAGACCCCTCAGCATCGCAGAATGCAGCAATCCCTCACCATGTAGATAACATTCTCTTAGTTTTCATGCCAAAATAGACATTAACAACTTTTCCTACATCATTCCCCATTTTCCCCTCTCACTTATCCTACTATAATCCATTCGTGGTCTCCTTTTAACCTCTTCACAATCTACTCTTTGTCCGAGTCTTTGTGTCATCAGCAAATTTAGCAACTATTTCTTTGGTGCTTTCATCTATATAAGGTGTAAAACATTGACGCCTCAACATCAACTCCTGTGGCACACCACTCATTGCATCTTGCCAACCAGAAAAATACACCTTTATGCCCACTCTCTGTTTTCTGTTAGTCAAACTCTTCTGCCACAGCAATATGTCACCTCCCACACTGTGAGCTGCATTTATTTTTTTGCAATAACTTTTTATCAAATGCCTTCTGGAAAATTAAGTGTGAAACTTTCTCTGTTTCTCATGTTAGTTCTTCACAGAACTCCAGTAAATTGTTCAAATGTGATTTCCCTGACAGAAACTGTGTTGATTTGGGCTGATTAGTCCATAAGTTCTAGCAGCAGAATTAGGCCATTCAGCCCATCAAGTCTACTCTGCCATTCAATCATGGCTGATCTATCTGTCCCTCTCAACCCTATTGTCCTGCCTTCTCCCCATAACCCCTGACACCCATACTACTCAAGAATGGATACGAGTATGGATTTTTCATACTCTCCTACTTAATGTTGTAAATAATATGTCCTACCATTTTTTTCAATGATAAATGTGGAGCTAACTTTCCTGAAGTTTCCTCCTTCCTGTCGCCTTCCTCTCTCTATTCCCATGCCTGTACACAGACACAATTCCATGCACCTCAGACCACCATTGTTGGCCAAATACGGGGTGTCGATGAGTCAGACGACAGGAAGGAGATTACATCCGTGACACAAGAAAAAAGCAGGTTTGCAGATTAATTGGCTTTGGTAAAATGTAAAGATTGTCCCCAGTGTGTGTAGGATAGTGTTAGTGTGCTGGGATCGCTAGTCTAGTCAGCGCGGACCAAAGGGCCTGTTTCCACACTGTATCTCTAAAGTCTAACTGGTGTTTCTTCAACGTCTGGGTAGTCTTGAAGTTACATGAAATGGAAACAGGCCCTTCAGCCCACCATATCTGGCCTGACCATCAAGTACCCATCTGCACTAATACAATTTACTGGCATCTAGTATGCAGTTTTCTGTGCCTTAGCAATATAGATACATCTTCAGGTTGTGTGAGGACCTCTTCTATAACCCTCTTGGGCACTGTGGCCCAGAGTACAGACACCCTCTGGGTAAGAACATTTTTTTAATCAGATCCCCTTTAACTTTCTTATTCCTCACCTTAAACCTATAAACCAGTGTCACTAGCTGCGAAAGGGGTTCTCATAGACGGTATTCCCTGCTGTTGCATAATTCAGAATAGCACGGGCTTGCCCAGTTTCCACAGCAGTTGGGTACCTCCATGGCAGAGATGTTGGAGAGTAGAAGGAGATGCCAGGAATCCATGAAACTTCCCTCCACTCCCCCCTCCCTCCCTCCACCCCATAATTCCCCACTCTTCCTGAGGACACACAGCCATCCTCTGGTGGTCCTTCATTACTGAGCATTAAAACACCTGTTGTCCCATAGAGCCGGCCTGTCGTCACCCATCAGCAGCAGAGATGGGAAGATTCCAACGATGAAGTAGGAGCAAAGAACTTGTTCCGAACCTCCGACCATCTTGCCTCCCCGTCTCACTCACCCACAACTGTTGTCAAATTTAAATTTCTTTATTTATATAGCACATTTTTAGTCAATTTGCATTGACCCGAAAGTGCTTCACATAATTACATCCACACACACAGGCAAAGGTGGGTGAAGTGTCTTGCCCAAGGACACACACAGGCAAAGGTGGGTGAAGTGTCTTGCCCAAGGACACACACAGGCAAAGGTGGGTGAAGTGTCTTGCCCAAGGACACAACGACAGTATGCACTCCAAGCGGGATTCGAACCAGCTACCTTCCGGTTGCCAGCCGAACACTTAGCCCATTGTGCCATCTGTCATCAAGTGTGAAGCTGGGCGGCACAATGGCACAGCGGTGGAGTTGCGGCCTTGACACCTGAGTTCGATCCTGACTACGTGTGCAATCTTTGTACGTTCTCCCCGTGACCGGCGTGGCTTTTCTCCGGGATCTCCAGTTTCCACCCACACTCCAGAGACGTACAGATTTCTAGGTTTATTGGCTTCTGTAAAGTTGTAGATTGTCCCTGGCGTGTGTAGGATAGTGTTAGAGTGCGGAGTTTGCTGGTTGGCGCAGACTTGGTGGGACAAAGGGCCCATTTCCTCACTATATTAAACTAAACTAAATTAAACTAAACTAAAAAAAAACAGGGACACAAATCCAATTTTAAAAACGCTGTCTGGAAGCAAGATAATTTCTGACAAAATTAAGCAGTTGTTTCCTTAAAAGACTTTAGTTTATACTCAATTGAACCAGTAAATTGTAGTTGCTCATCCACACAGTGTCTTATCCGACTGACTTTTGTAAGGATCAAAGGTGCCTTTTATGGGGAGATTTTCCAAGATGCCATTAGGAGTTTTGATTTATCAAATTGGTCTTGATGTAATTTCCCCCAAACTGTCTGTGTTCCATTTTATTAAATCATTGATCTAGTCAACTATTACATGACTTCATTGTTCTAGCAGAAGCCAAGAAAAGCCTCATTGAGTGCTTTGCTTTGTACATTATGAAATTGTGCCGTAAATTAGATCAATTAGCAACTTCATACCCAAACTGTTCACGATTGAAATTTAATTGGGGTTGGATCACACTGGCGCCCATTTCCCCTCGGGCACTAACATGGGGGAAATGAATCAAATGTAGAACAAATGGGCGGCACAGTGGTAGAGTTGCTGCCCTCCAGCAGCAGAGATGAGGGTTCGATCCTGACTACAGGTGCTGTCTGTACAGAATTTGTAATTTCTCCCAGTGATCATGTGAGATTTCTTTGGGTGCACCGATTTCCTCCCACACTCCAAAGACGGTCAGGTTTGTTTGTTAATTGGCTTTGGTAAAAATTGTACGTTGTCCCTTATCTGTAGGACTGTGCTGGTGTACGGGGTGACCAGTGGGCCGAAGGGCCGAAGGGCCTGTTTCCATATGATATCTCTCATATTATAAACCTTGCCTCCAGTCCGAGCAATGTAACTGTCTAAATATTTCTTAAACGTTGCGATAGTACCTGTCTCAACAACCTCCCCCAGCAGCTCGTTCTATACACCTACCACCCTATGTGTAAAAAACCCCAAAGATTCACATTAATCTTTCCCCCCCTCACCGTAAACCTATGTCCTCTGGTTCTTGATTCCCCTACTCTGGGCAAAATACTCTATTTACCAGTTCTATTCCTCTCATGATTTTGTGTATGATCACCCCTAATCCTCCTGCGCTCCAACGAGTAAAGCCCTAGCCTGCTCAACCTCTCCCTATCGCTCAGCCCGTTGAGCCCTGGCAACTTCCTTCTCTGAGCCTTTTCAAGCTTCACATTATCTTTCCTGTAACATGGTGACCAAAACTAAACACAGTTATCTGAATGTACCCTCGGCCAACGTCTTATATAAGGGAGGCACAGCGGTAGAGTTGCTGCCCTTCAGCGCTTGCAGTACTGGAGACCCAGGTTCGATCCTGACTACGGGTGCTGTCTGTACAGAGTTTGTATGTTCTCCCCGTGACCTGCGTGGGTTTTCTCAGAGATGTTCGGTTTCCTCCCCAGACTCCAAAGATGTACAGGTTCGCAGGTTAATTGGCTTGGCATAAGTGTAAATTGTCCCTTGTGTGTGTAGGGTAGCGTTAATGTGCGGGGATCGCTGGTCGGCATGGACTCGGTGGGCCGAAGGGCCTGTTATCTCGCTGTATCTCCAAACTAAAGTAAATTGAATTGTAACGTGACCTCCCAACTTACCTGGGTCCCAGTGTTTGCAGCAGACAGGAGATGCACCGGACCTGTCTCAGTTCATGACTCTGGGGGTGAAGCACCACAACACTCCCCTACCAAATTTGTGCCCAACTTTCTGCGAGACTTTTGATTCACTGTTAATGCTGGGGACAGCCCACTTTCAGTGCATCAAAAGAAGTGAGTGAAAAACAGTTTTGAGACATTTATTTCAATGTATTCTTTGTATCTGTCTGTTTGTGTTATCTCATGCTGCAGCAGAATTTGAAGTCACTTGGGCCATTTAATTTTGTTGAGTACAGCTGTGAATATGGTTAAAGTGATAATATCACAACCACTTTTATGCAGTTTCTGGTAAAATGAAGCTTGACATGACAGTTTAATCAAATACATTTTCTTAGCCTTAGGCTGATCTTTCTGTAGATCTGAAGGTGTATCTTTTGAAGTAAAGGAATGGCCTTGTGTAGCTTCAGAAGTCAAGCCAGTCTCTGATTGACCAGGGAACATTACAGTGGATTAAAGGAAAACCCAGTTATCTAAAGTGCTTGAGTAAAACACAAAGTGCTGGAGTAACTCAGTGGATCATAGCGTCACACAGCTCGGCAACCGGCCCTTCTGCCCACTGCCCGCACCGACCGGCGATCCCAGAACATTAACACTATCCTGCACACACTAGGGACAATTTACACTTAAAGCAAGCCAATTAACCTACAAACACTTGGGAGTGTGGGAGGAAACTCAGAGAAAATCCCGGGCAGGTCACGGGGAGAACGTACAAACTCCGCACAGGCAGCACCCGTAGTCGGGATTGAACCGGGGTTTCTGGCGCTGCAAGCACTGTAAGCAGCAACTCTAATGCTGTGCCACCATGCTACCCTTTGGCCCTTCGGCCCAACTTGCCCACACTGACCATCATGTCCCATCCACACATCTCACCTGTTTGCGTGGGGCTTATATCGCTCTGAACCTATCATATCCATGTACCTGTCCAAATAGCTACCTATCTATATATATACCTAGCTATAAACCCAATAAATCTGTTCTTGATCCATAGATTTGCCAGGGTCTGATAACATTCAGCATGTGTGAGACCAAGTCATCCCATTCAGAATGGAACTCGATAGCATAAATGTTAGTCCATTGAAGATAGACACAAAATGCTGGAGTAACTCAGCGGGACAGGCAGCATCTCTGGAGAGAAGGAATGGGTCGAAACCTTTCTTCAGTCTGATAAAATAAAAATTCTGGCCTTGTAAACCAGCAGCTCGTTTAGATCTCAGCATGTCATCATATAGTGCTACTCTGCCTTACAATGTAGACTACGTCTGATTAACGGGGAAGGTGAAGGAAGGCACTTGCAATTAATCCAGTCCACACGCCTGCTGCCAATGGGGAAAAGGTTGTCGAGTTGGCAGTTGTTGATTCAGTGACCCAGACATCACCCAATAAAACCACTTAAAAAAAAATTAACAGCCAAAAACTGACAAAACCTCTTGTAAAGAAACACATTCTTTAAAATACTGCTGCTCAAGTCTTGAGTGGTTGTGAATCTGACTGCTCAGCCTTAATGCCCAGTGTTCAGTTGTTATGATGTGTAATGAGCTGCCTGAACGGCTATTGGAGGCTGAATCAATAGGGTGATTTACACAGGGATTAAGATCGATTCTGCCTCCAAAGTCCTTCAATGCTTCAAAAGAAAATTGGATCAATATTTGAAAGGAAACATTTTGGAAGGCTTTGGGGAATTTGGGGCCGGTTTGGAAAGACCCACAACAAGCGTTGAAGATGAATGGTGAAATCAGTAACGTGTGTTTTATTCACACACGTTATTGGAGTAGAATTAGGCCATTCAGCCCATCGAGTCTGCTCCACCATTCACTCACTTATAGAAACATAGAAACATAGAAAGTAGGTGCGAGAGTAGACCACCAGGTCCGTCGAGCCCGCACCGCCATTCGCTCATGGCTGAACACTAAACAGACACACTTACCCACAAACAGTAGACACAAGACACAGAACACAAGACACTACCCTCCCCTTCATACCGCTATCACCCCTCTCCACCCCAAGAACCGCGTGATCTCCTGGGGGAGGCAAAAAACCGGATAAAAACCCAGGTCCAATTCGGGAAAAAAAATCCGGGAAATTCCTCTCCGACCCCAATCCAGGCGATCGACACTTGTCCAGGAGATCACTCAGGTCTTACTATACTAACCATACCTAGGTCCATATCCCTGCCCTCTCCCCGTAGCCCCTTATCCCCTCGGCAGCTAAAAAACCATCTATTCTAGACTTAAATATATTTAACGTTTCTGCTTCCACTGCTCCCTGGGGCAGTGAATTCCATAAATTAACCACCCTCTTGGTGAAGAAGTTCTTCCTCATCTCAGTTTTAAAAGAGCCCCCCCTTATTCTGCAACTATGTCCCCTAGTTCTAGTTTCCCCGATCATTGGGAACATCCTCGGTGCATCCACCCGATCAAGGCCCCTCACGATCTTATATGTTTCAATGAGATCGCCTCTCATTCTCCTAAACTCCAAAGAGTAGAGCTCCAGCTTACTTAACCTTTCCTCATATGTCAATCCCCTCATTGCAGGAATTAATCTTGTAAACCTTCGCTGCACTGCCTCCAGGGCTAGTACATCCTTCCTTAAGTATGGACCCCAGAACTGTACACAGTATTCCAAATGTGGTCTCACTAATACTGTGTACAGCTGCAGCAAGACCTCCGTGTTTTTATACTCAATCCCCCTAGCAATAAAGGCCAAAACTCCATTGGCCTTCCTGATTGCTTGCTGCACCTGCATACTGACCTTTAGTGATTCATGTACTAATACCCCTAGATCCCTTTGCGTTGCATTACAACGCAGCTCCTCCTCATTTAGAAAATAACTTGCCCTATCATTTTTTTCCCAAAGTGAATGACTTCACATTTATTAGTATTAAATTTCATCTGCCAAGTTGTTGCCCACTCACCTAGCTTATCTATATCCATTTGCAGACTCTTCCTATCCTCCTCATCCCCAACTTTTCCTCCCATTTTTGTATCGTCCGCAAATTTTGATATATTACACTTGGTTCCCTCCTCCAAATCATTTATATAAATTGTGAACAACTGGGGTCCCAGCACCGACCCTTGCGGAACCCCGCTAGTTACCGGTTGCCATCCCGAGTATGAACCATTTATCCCCACTCTCTGCTTCCTATTTGTCAGCCAATCCTCTACCCATGCTAATATATTACCCCCAATCCCATAATTTTTTATTTTTAGCAATAGTCTCTTATGTGGCACCTTGTCAAAAGCCTTTTGGAAGTCCAAGTATACCACATCCACCGGTTCCCCTTTATCCACCCGGGTTGTTACTTCCTCAAAGAATTCGAGCAGATTCGTTAAACAGGATTTCCCCTTCACAAAACCATGCTGGTTCTGTCCGATGAAGTCATGTTTATCCAAGTGCCCCGTTAGTGTTTCTTTAATAATTGTCTCTAACATTTTACCCACCACCGATGTTAGACTAACCGGTCTATAGTTACCCGCCTTCTGTCTACTTCCTTTTTTAAATATAGGTGTTACATTGGCCATTTTCCAATCCACTGGGACCGTTCCTGCCTCCAGGGAGTTTTGGAAAATTATCACCAATGCATCCACAATCCCCACCGCTATCTCCCTCAAGACCCTTGGATGTAATCCATCAGGCCCAGGGGATTTATCCTCCTTCAGTCTCATTAATTTCCCTAATACCACCTCCTTGGTGATCTTAATAGTATTTAGCTCCTCCATTCCTACCGCCCCCTGTTTATCCAGCGTTGGAATATTTTTTGTGTCTTCTATGGTGAAGACTGATACAAAATACTCGTTTAATGCCTTTGCCATTTCCATGTTCCCCACCAACAACTCTCCAGTCTCACCCTCCAATGGACCAACGTTCACCTTAGCCACCCTTTTTCTTTTTATATAGCTATAAAAACTCTTACTATTAGTTTTTATGTTGTTCGCTAAATTCCTTTCATAGTCTATTTTCCCCGTCTTAATTAATCTCTTAGTTATTCTTTGCTGACCTTTAAATGCTTCCCAATCCTCTACCCTCCCACTATCTCTGGCTACCTTATATGCCCTTGCCTTCAGCCGAATACTATCCTTTATAGTTTTACTGAGCCATGGCTGACTGTTCTTACCCTTACCCCTTTTTTTCTTCATAGGAATAAATTTTTCTTGAAGGTTATACAGTAGATCCTTAAACGTACACCACTGCTCATGTACCGTCTTATTCTTGAGTCTGCTATCCCAGTGATCTATCCCTCCTAATCCTCATATTCTCACATACACATATTCTCTCTCTCCCTCTCTCTCTCTCTCTCTCTCTCTCTCTCTCTCTCTCTCTCTCTCACACACACTCACACTCTCTATCGCACTCTCATGCACTCACACGCACGCACACTCTCCTACGCACACACACACACACTCTCTTACATGTACACGCACACTAATAACCCACCCAAGGTTTTTGTTCGGTTCCCGGAGGTTCCCGGAGGTTTTTGTCAGTCTCCCTACCTGCTTCCACTACCTGCAACCTCCGGCAACCACCTGCAACCTCCGGGAACCGCACGGAAACCTTGGGTGGGGCGCAAAGTCTCCAGAGGTTTCCGTTCATGTTTCCTAAGTGGGACAGGGGCATAACTCTCACACACTCACGCTCACTGTCTCACACACAAACACACTCGCATATAAATTCACACACATATTCACACACAACATACATACATGGAGTTACGCACACACATACCTATGCTGAAGGCATTGCAGAGGGTGGTGAAAATTGCCCAACGCATCACCGGTTCCTCGCTCCCCTCCATTGAGTCTGTCCAAAGCAAGCGTTGTCTGCGGAGGGTGCTCAGCATCGCCAAGGACTGTTCTCACCCCAACCACGGACTGTTTACCCTCCTACCATCCGGGAGGCGCTACAGGTCTCTCCGTTGCCGAACCAGCAGGTCCAGGAACAGCTTCTTCCCGGCGGCTGTCACTCTACTCAACAACGTACCTCGGTGACTGCCAATCACCCCCCCCGGACACTTATTATTATTTATTCAAATCATTTGCTATGTCGCTCTTCCAGGGAGATGCTAAATGCATTTCGTTGTCTCTGTACTGTACACTGACAATGACAATTAAAATTGAATCTGAATCTGATATCACCATTCCGCTGCAGTTGTGTACTGAATGAAAGGCATCTCCTTGCAGCCTCCTTGGACTTTGGAAGATGTTTGATCAGCCAGCAGGTAGGTTCCCAATCTGTCCCGCAGTCGAGATGCCCCCAGAACAGCCCTTTACGTGGAGCATCACAAGCATCACAAGTTTGCATCATGATTGTTCAACCGAGTTTGTAGATTAGACCCAGAAACTCTGTACTATACTGGCAAGGGCAGAAACACGGCTCAACCAATGATGTTATTCGGGTCACACAAAATGCTGGAGTAACTCAGCGGGACAGGCAGCATTTCTGGAGAGAATGCTGCCTGTCCCGCTGAGTTACTCCAGCATTTTGTGTCCACCTTCAATTTAAACCAGCATCTGCAGTTCTTTCCTACACATTATTTGGTACCCCACAGATACTGGAAAAGCATTGGGTGTGCTAATGTGAATACAAATGAAAGTCTCTGGCCCAGTTTCCTGGTGGATGTTCTGGCCCAGGTTAGATTACTTCTGCTGTTGTTTGCATCTCAAGTTTCTAGCTCTCATTAGCAGTAGAATATTTTATTATTTTATTATTTATCATTAATAATGATTTTACCTACTGATTTTCCTAACTGTGACAGCCTTTTCTCATTGCTCAGCGACATGGAGATTTAAGCTCATCAGTTATACTGTGGGTACCATGTGCTGAGACACCCATCAATGGGCTCGCAGTAATACAAGTGTAGATCACGAGATCTAACCCACAATGGAAGCCAGTTGATCTCTCTGCCTGAGGAAGCTTCATGGCTTGACGAGATTTCATAGATCGTGTGACGAAACATCCCCTTTAAGATTCACTCTGATCCTGGCCACAGACAAATGAACTACAGATGTGTCAAATCAATGGTTATTGGATCAATTAATCTGATCCTTGTCCTTGTAAACCCAGAGCTCCAGCCAGAGGAGGAAGCTGCTGGGGTGAGTTTGAGTTTGCCTGTTGCTTCCCACAAATGACCAAGGACTGCACCCCTGTTTGGTTTGGGACTTCTGGATGCCATTGTTGAAAATCCACTCCCGATTGGGTGAGTACTCCTTGGATGAGTGCTAGTGTGTTCCTTGTTGTTCCGGTGTCATGAGTGATACGACAGTTTGCAGTACAGTGCAGATGCAGCATAGAAATAGATTATTTGGCCCAACGAGTCCACGCAAGCCTGGGGCTTGGCTGGATCGGGCACCGTGCATTGGAACGAGAGCACAGACTGGACTTTGAAAATGGTGCTTAAACCTGGTTCCTCTTGTATGCAGGCTTGGTAGACTATTTCTGTTCACTTTGCTAATCGGGGTTGTGCTTAGGTAAGGTCATACTTTACTGGACTGTTCGTTAGAATAGAATTTCATTGTCACAAGTGATAGGAGCAGAATTGGGCCATTCGGCCCATCAAGTCTACTCTGCCATTCAATCATATCTCTCCCTCCTAACCCCATTCTCCTGCCTTCTCCCCACAACCTCTGGCACCTGTTCTAATCACAAATCTATCTACCTCTGCCTTAAAAAAAAATAACAACTGACGGCCTCCACAGCCTTCAGTGGCAAGCATTGCACAGATTCACCACAAGTTTCTTCTCATCTCCTTCCAAAAGGAATGTCCTTTCATTCCGAGATGATGACCTCTAGTTCTAGACTCTCCCACTAGTGGAAACATCCTCTCCACATCCACTCCATCCAAGCCTTTCACTATTCTGAATCCTTCAATGAGGTCCCCCCTCATTCTTCTTAACTCCAGCGAGTACAGGCCCAATGTTGACAAACGCTCATCATTTGTTAACCTACCGGGGAGAAGGCAGGCATGGGTTATAGATTTGGGACGATCAGCCATGATCATAATAAATGATGGTGCTGCCTCCTGCACCTATTTTCAATGTTTCTACTCATTCCTGGGATCGTTCTTGTAAACCTCCTCTGGACCTTTCTTGAGCCAGCACATCCTTCCTCAGATATGGTGCCCAAAATTGCTCGCAGTCTTCCAAATGCAGCCTTACCAGTGCCTTATAGAGCTTCAACCTGTTCTTGTATATGAACCCTCTTGAAATAAATGCTAGCATTGAGTTTGATTTGCGGGGGAATTTACAGTGGCCAATTAACCTACTGACCAGCACGTCTTTGGATGTGGGAGGAGATGAGAGAATCTGATGGAAACTCAGAGGGAGGACGTGCAAACACAACACAGACAGCTCCTGAGGTCAGGGTTGAAACATTGTTTCCGATGTTGGGGAAGTCCAGAACAAGGGGTCACAGTTTAAGGATAAGGGGGAAATCTTTGAGGACCGAGATGAGGAAAACATTTTTCACACAGAGTGGTGAATCTGTGGAATTCTCTGCCACAGAAGGTAGTTGATGCCAGTTCGTTGGCTATATTTAAGAGGGAGTTAGATGTGGCCCTTGTGGCTAAAGGGATCAGGGGGTATGGAGAGAAGGCAGGTACGGGATACTGAGTTGGATGATCAGCCATGATCATATTGAATGGCGGTGCAGGCTCGAAGGGCCGAATGGCCTACTCCTGCACCTATTTTCTATGTTTCTATGTCTCCGGTATCGTGATGCAGCAGCTACAATGCTGTTTTTCTTTTAGTTTATCAGAGGCAGGTAGATCATCCCATTGATAAATCAGACTCTCGCACAAGGTACCACTTTTGAATCCTGTCATGCCACAGTACTTGGTGCAGATGTTTCCCCAGTGTGGAGGGGATGTTTCCACTAGTGGGAGAGTCTAGGACTAGAGGTCATACCCTCAGAATCAAAGGACGTTCTTTTAGGAAGGAGATGAGGAGACACTTGCTTGGTCAGAGGGTGGTGAACCTGTGGAATTCTTTGCCTGTGGAGGCTGTTATAGTGACTAACAGAACTTGCAACATTTTAATGTTAACTGATGAACACTCAGTGTTTGCTACTGACTTCAGAAATACAGCGTGGCAACAGGCCCTTCGGCCCACCGAGTCCGTGCCCACCAGCAATCGCCCCGTACACCAGCACTAACCTACATGCTAGTGACAATTTACAACTAATCAAAGCCAATTGACCTACAAACCTGTACATCTTTGGAGTGAGAAAGGAAACGAGCTCCTGTAGAAACCCACGCGTTTACAGGGAGAATGTACAAACTCCATACAGACAGCACCTGGAGTCGGGATTGAACCCGGGTCTTGTTTATTTAATACATCGACGGTTGTTCCCTGATTGGACTATATTATAAAAGTATGGAATCGTTGCTGTATAGAAGGACTTTCGGCCCGTGGAACCTGCTGACACTTTCTGCTGATCCTGGTTCTCAACAGTTTGCTACAGTTATTTTTCTCCCTCAAGAATCGACCCAATCCCTTTTTGTCGTCAGATTTTGCAGATTTAACAACCTGTCTGAACCCAAAGTTCAAAGGGATTAAAAATGAACTTCCCTGGATTGAATCACGTATGTAAACGTCACCCATTCCTTCTCTGAAGAAGGGTTTCGGCCCGAAACGTTGCCTATTTCCTTCGCTCCATAGATGCTGCAGCACCCGCTGAGTTTCTCCAGCATTTTTGTGTACCTTCGATTTTCCAGCATCTGCAGTTCCTTCTTAAACACCCATTCCTTCTCTCCGGAGATGCTGCCTGTCCCGCTGAGTTACCTCAGCATTTTGTGTCTATCTTGGGGAGTATACAAACTCAGCACACACCGTACCCGGCGTTTGAGGAGGCAGCAGCACTAACTGCTGCAACAGCGTATCCTTTACCAACGAGGGCGGGTTGAAAAGTGCACTGACAAGGCGGCTGTGTACTCCCAGCATTTGTCTACTCTATTTAGCAGAGAGTGCTCTGCCTCACTTCAGTGCCAACCTCGCATCTATTGAAGCATCAATATAACCTGTCACCAGCAAGCTCTGTGCATGTTGCCTTTCTCTGTGCTTCCCTAAACGCTAAGGGATGTCAAAGAAATGTTTGAGAAGTGTTATTATATCTGAATGCTTAAAAAACAATCGGTTGAGATGTGGAAGGATATTTATAAGCTGGTTTTGGAGGTGGCCAAAGCGATGTTTAAAGCTGCCATCAGCTCAGTTTGAAACGAGTGACAAGGAAAATGATTGGATTAGATAGACAATAAAGTGTATAGAATTCAACACCTTGCAGAGCATCACAAATTTGAGATGCATTTTTTTTGGAAATCCATAGAAAATGAAACTGCGAAGGTTCAACTTGCTTCCGAATAAAATTAGCAAATCTATTTTACTTTCAAATTTAATTTTGATCGAAGGTGTCAATGAATTGGAATTTTTTTTTTGATTCTTGACTAGTTCGGGGGTCAGGGGTTATGAGGAGAAGGCAGGAGAACGGGATTGAGAAGAAAAGATGGATCTGCATGATTGAATGGCGAGCGGACTTGATGGGCAAATGGCCTAATTCTGCTCCGAGAACATATGAACACATGGATTTTTTTTTTTTTGTCGTTCTTTCCCTTCTGAGTTAAGCAAGCATCCCTGCTGCATTAATTAATTCTGATTGAGTGAGTGACTGTTCAACCAAACCAAGTGTGACGTTACATCCTCCAGAGGATATGAAGCTTCAGAAGAAGACAGCTGCTGTGCATTTCTCAATCTTCTCCCTTTCCAAACCATTGCAGAAAGATCAGAAACCATCCTTGTTCTCCTGGGAAGGAGACGAGCAAACTATTAATGCAGAAGATAAACACAAAAAGCTGGAGTAACTCAACGAGACAGGCAGCTTCTCCGGATAGATGGAATGGGTGACGTTTGGGGTCGAGACCCTTCTTCAGACTGCAGAAGGGTCTCGACCCGAAACGCCACACATTCCATCTCTCCGGAGATGCTGCCTGTCCCGCTGTGTTACTCCAGCTTTTTGTGTCTATCTTCGGTTTAAACCAGCATAAACCACCTGCAGTTCCTTCCTGAACTATTTGTGCAAACTGGTTTGAGATTGGTCTAATCCAATGCCTTGAGCTTCTGAAGCCATGAGGCCTCTATTGTCCTAGATGCTGATTGACCTGAACTCTTGTCCCAATGGTCATGTGTCTATCTTTAGATTGATAGGCGGCGCTGTCTCAAAAACAAAGCCACCATTATCAAGGACCCACACCACCCCTGGCCACGCTCTCATTTCACTCCCAAAGACCCTATAGCGAGCAAGATAGATCATTCGACGAAAAAGACGTAGTACGGTCATGGGCAGGTTCGTGGGTAATTTTCGGCCCCCATTTCCGTAACCGGCTTCCGTCTCCACACCAAAGATCCCATAGCGGAACAAAGATAACTAGTGCGCAGACGGAAGCCGGTTACGGAAACATCCTCGTAAAAATCAAAGTTCTTTGGTAAAAATCTTCTCCTCATTTTCAGAATTATAATTTATTAACACAAACTGTTCCCCCTGCAACGTTGATTACACTGCGAGTCGGGTTACTGAAATGGATGAGAAAAAGGCCCACGTTCCGCTCCGTTGCGTACTACACGTCAGCCCATTGCACTTGGAAGGAGTGGTCTATCTTGTTCACTCTTTGTTCACTCCTGCCATCGGGAAGAAGGTACAGGAGTCTGAAAACTGTAACATTTGGATTCTGGAGCAACTTCTTCTCTACAACCATCAGGCTGTAGAGAACACTACAAACTCCAACCACAAGCTGCATGGGTTAACAAAGGGACTTCAGGTTTTGTTTTTGCACTGTTGTTTTAGTTTTAATGTATTGAACTTCTTTCTGTTTATTTGTTATGTTATTTATTGAGTACTTTGTTTACAAAAATGTTGCCCAGCTCTGCAATAAGAATCAATAAAACATTCCTGAATCTTAACTAACACCTTTGTGTGTAAAAAAAAACACCGGTGTTAATGGTTTGTTGCCATGGTGATTGGTCATATGACAGGAGGAGCTTGTCACATGTCAGGAAAATGTCTGATCATTTTCACAAAAGAAGGAATTTTTCAGTTATTGAGAGGATTTCACCTTTGGGCTGGGATTGTGTGTGTGTGTGTTGTCTAATGATCATACAGAGAAGATACTCTTGTATGTGCAGGGGCCAGGGGTTCACAACAGCAGAAGGAAAGTTTCATTTATTCCTTGGATCAATTGAGTGGAATCCCTTTTGAACTGTGGCCACTAGTGGGATCAAGAGTTTAGTTTCGAGATACAGCGTGGAAATAGGCCCTTTGGCCCATCGAGCCTACGCCGATCATTGACCTCGTCTGTTCATACTGGTTCTGTGTTATCCCACTTTCCCATCCGCTCCTCATGCATTAGGAGCAATTTACAGCAGCCAAGTAATCTACAAACCCGAGCATCTTTGGGATGTGAGATGAGAGCAGAGCGCCCAGCGGAAACCTACGCGGTCACACGGAGTACATGCAAACTCCACACAGACAGCACCCGAGGTGAAGATCGAACCTGGGTCTCTGGCGCTGCGACAGTGCCAACAGCTCTACCAGCTACACCACTAATGTTCTCAAAGACATTGACTGCTGGGGGAAGCCTCCCACAGCAGCAGGTATGTGAGAGAAGCGTTTACTTCAATTACCGGTCAAGCTGTTTGGTTTTCATTGTTACCAATTGTCTCATCTCACAATTTTCTTCAACACGTTGATTTGATCGGAACCAGCGTTTCACTGTGAGGAAGGAAAAGGATGTACAAGGAGGGAAAAATGTGGGTGTGGGGAATTTCAGAATTAGTGGGCCTGGCCAAAGCTATTGAAAATCAGGAGAGTAGAAGCTTAATTTGGATTTTTAGAAAATGATTTGAGTGCAAAGCTATAAAATTTACACCAGTGTTAATGGTTGGAAGTCACAACCTGGAGACTAAAATCATTGGGACAGGTTATATCAGGGTCGTAGCTCAGTAAGGGATAGGGTTTGTGGATTTGGAGTGCATTACAAGGTGGAAGCTGATCAGATGGATTGGACTATTTACTCCACTGATTGAGAGATGAAGTGTTTAGTTTATGTCATAAGATCATAAGTGATAGTAGAATTAGCCCATTCGGCCGATCAAATCTACGCCATTCAATCATGGCTGATCTATCTATCCGTCCTAACCCCATTCTCCTGCCTTCTCCCCATAACCTCTGATAAATGTACTAATCAAGAATCTGTCTATCTCTGCCTTGCAAATATCCACTGACGTGGCCTCCACAGCCTTCTGTGGCAAAGAATTCCACTGATTCACCACCCTCTAACTAAAGAAATTTCTCTTCATCTCCTTCCTATAAGAACGTCCTTTAATTCTGAGGCTACAACCTAGTCCGCGACTCTCTCACTAGTGGAAGCATCCTCTCCACATCCACTCTATCCAAGCCTTTTGCTATTCTGTACGTTTCAATGAGGTCCCACCTCATTCTTCTAAACTCCAGCGAGTTCAGTCCCAGTGCCGACGAACGCTCATCCCTACTCATTCCTGGGATCATTCTTGTAAGTTTGGAGACTCAGTGTGGAACCCTTTACTCCACCGAGTCCATGCCAACCACAATGTCCCGTACACATGTTCTGTCCGAGACACATAGGATTATGTTAATTTACAGAAGCTAATTAACCTACAAACCTGCACGTCTTTGGAATGTGGGAAGGAACCGGATCACCCGCAGAAAACCCACGCAGTCACAGGGAGAATGTACAATATATATATATATATAGCAATCAGTTTTCTGATTGTTCTGGTAATGGATAGTAGATGTAATTATAGCTCAATTTTGACTTCAACACTTAAGGCTGGTTTCTACACTGAACGTGTACACCAGGAAAGTGAACATTTTAAAATTCAAACAAAAAATGTTACCCTGTGCAAATATTTTAACTGCAGAAAGAAACAAAAAAATAGGTGCAGGATTAGGTCATTCGGCCCTTCGAGCTAGCACCGCCATTCAATATGATCATGGCTGCTCATCCAGAATCAGTACCCCATTCCTTTTACCCCATATCCCTTGAAAGACAATGTTACTCTGTATCTAAGCCACAAGGCACCTCTTCTGCCTGCATTTGATGTAGCAATATTCAGCGATCTTTGCTCGGGATCGAATCATTTCTTTTTAAGACCTCCTCGGCATACGCGATCTCCCGGTTGCCAAATACTTTAGCTCTCTCTCCCATTCCCATACTGACCTTTTGTGTGTCTATCTTTGTAAGACTTTACCCTCTGTAGCATTGTCCATCAAGGCACGCGCCTACAACAGACCAATATTAGGATCTTCTCATGTCCAGCAACGAAGATGTCCATGCAAATTGTTGATCTCGGGGCAACAATTCTCGTTGGGTGTCCTGAGTCCATTTGCAATGTAAGTTTCCACGAATTTTGATTGCCATTGAATATTCAGCAGTAGTTCACCGTGACTCCTGCCGCACCTGGATACTATCCTACGCACATCTGTCCAGACAATAGGCGCAGGAGTAGGCCATTCGACCCTATGAGCCAGCACCACCATTCACTGGCTGATCATCCTCAATCAGTACCCCGTTCCTGCCTTCCCCCATATCGCTTGACTCTGCTATCTTTAAGAGCTCAATCTAACTCTCTCTTGAAAGCATCCAGAGAATTGGCCTCCACTCCCTTCTGAGACAGAGAATGCCACAGATTCACAACTCTCTGGGTGAAAAAGTTTTCCTCATCTCTGTTCTAAATGGCCAACCCTTTATTCTTAATCTGTGGCCCCTGGTTCTGGACTCCCCACTTGGCTTTCATGTCGATGGCAATAATGTTGTCCCTGCCCAAGGTGTTTCTGATGGGACAATATTGAAAGGAATGTCTTCTGAATCCCGACTGTACGGTCACTGCCCTAAAGAGGGCAGTGTAGAGGGAGCTTTACTCTCCATCTCCTTCCTGCTGGGAGTGTTTGATAGTTTAGTTTTAGTTTAGAGATACAGTGCAGAAACAGGCCCTTCTGCCGACCAGCATACTAACGTTATCCTACACATACTAGGGACACTTTACAGTTACACCAAGCCAATTACCCTACAAACTGTACGTCTTTGGAGTGTGGGAGGAAACTGGAGAAAACCCATGTGGTCACAGGGGGAGCGTACAAACTGCATACAGACAGCGCCCATAGTCGGGATCGAACCTGAGTCTCTGGTGCTGTCAGGCAGCAACTATACCGCTGCGCCACCATGCTGCCATATAGGATATTGTGGAAGGAGCTTTGTTATATATCTAATCCATGCTGTCCCTGCCCTTGAAGGGTTTAATGGGACAATGAAGAAGGTACTTGACCCGGTTTTGAAACCGCGCTGCCTCTGCCCGCTGAATGCTTGGCAGGATTATGTAGAAGGAGTTTGCGTTTAGATCCAACCCATGTTGTCCCTGGCATGGAGGCAAGGAGAAGAAATGGTGCCTTCCTTTACACTGGCAATCCTTGCCTCGATGTCATCACTTCAGTCCTCTCTGCTCCCCTCGGACAAAGATGCTGATGTAACTTCACCTGGGATGAAAGATGCCTTTGGACAGCCCTGGGAAAATAAAGGTGGTGTTACCAGGACAAGCATCCAAGGTCCTGCTTGCCTGTCACTCTCTGAAAGCCGCAGTCAACATTCACCAGCGAGACAACGCACCAAGTGAATGTTTTTTGCAAAGCTTCTCACCTCCCGGCAACCCCAGGCAGAGATGTCGTTGTTCAACACGAGTGTCGCTGGCCTCCGATTGACTTGGCTCTGTCCACTGACAAAGCCGGCTGAGAGATTGTCTCCCCAGACTATGTGGATGATGCACAGCACATGGGATTAAGCTATTGAAGTCTCCCTCTAAACTCAGTGATTGATGAGAAATCCATGCCACTCGTTCCATGGTCGAACCTTTCCATTGTCCTAAGATGTCGGCATAAGCCAGCAATGTCTCCAATGCATAAAGGCCTCTTTATGCAGTAAAGGCAGAAGCCTCTTGCAATGGAAACACAATTTCAGTAAGAAATTACTGGCAAATGTCGATGTAATACATTTTTTATTCTGTGACTTTTTTTGACTAGCTCTCTCTCTAAACATCTCTGACCTTCATTATTATTGGATACTGCCTTTTAAGCAACAATGGACACACAGAAAAATATTGTGGAAGGTATATTTAAAAAAATCTTTCTCTTCCCATTTCTTTCTCCAAGCTGACTGACATCTAAATGTCCCTTTGTTTATATTATTTTTAGCCGACTAATGTAATGCAGAAATGATGGAACAAAAGTAAGTCGTGCAACAGATGAAAGTTCTTGGCCTGTTTTCCTTCCTCCATGAAAACCACTTGAATTATTCAGATTGTACATTTGACAAAATCACCAGGCAAGCTATTAAATGTTATTGTTTGAATGGAATTGAATACAGTCACATAACAGGGGAACGGGCCATTCGTCACATACACCATGACCATTGAGCACCCACTAATCCCATTTTTCTTCCCACCTTCCCAACATTTTCCCCCTAGACTCTACACTCATCTGTGCACCAGGGGCCCATTTAACCTGCTTGCCTGTGGGATAAGTGAGGAAACGGGCATCCTGAAGGAAATCTATGCCATCTCGGGGAGAAGGTGCAAATTCCTGAATTTAAGAATGGTGTTAATGTATTGGAAGCAGTTTAGAGTTACGAGCCTGATGTCTGATGAAGGGTCTCGACCAGAAACGTCACCTATTCATTTTCTCCAGAGATTCTGCCTGAACCAGCTGAGTTACTCCAGCTATTTGTGTCTTTCCTTGGTTTAAACCAACATCTGCAGTTCCTTCCTACACATGTGAATGGACATGTTGTCTTATCAAGAGGGGATGGCCAGGGTAGGCCTGTACTTGCTGGAGTTGAGTAAAGTGAGAGATGATTTGATCGCCAGATGTTGAGGTAATAACAGGGTGGGAGCACATGCTACCTCCTGAGGTGAGGAAGGAGAAATAGTTGAGGTTACAGCAGATAATGAGCAAAGGAGAGACACACTCACCTTGTTTAATGTTCTTCATGGACAGGGTATTAATCTCACTATTACCCACAAAAATCAATGGCCGTCCATGCATGTCTCACAGTCGGTGGTGTTTTGTTTAAATTTGAGTTTTAACTAGATCCAGTTTAGTATTTTTGGAAGCGGTTGTTTACGGAGTCGCTGCACGCGGACGTTGTCATTGAGGGGGGTGATAACAAATCAAAAATGAGACCACCCATGTTCTTTGCAATGATGCAGTCATTAGCATGGAATGCTTGCAGAGTCTTGCGTCAACTGCGTATATTAATTACCTGGATTCCACCACAGGCAATACATGGTGCACTGTGCCCATCTGCTCCCCACCACATGTACAGTTCAATTCCATAATTAACTTACACTATTAAAGTGACACATTTGCTGAAGCAGTGGGGTAACGACTGTGCCTATACTAATATTGATTTGCTTCAAACCAACTGTCGACCTCAATGGAGTAAGTGGAACAATCTGTCAAAGACCAAGTGTTGTGCGGGTTGTTGGAAAGGCCTGCACACTAAAGGGCCTGCCCAACTTGGGCGTCATTTGCGCGTCACGCAGGTGGTGCGCGAAGATTTCGTGAATCCCCAAATCCTCGGGCGTCGCACGCAACTGCCCGTCACTGCCTAGGTCACCACGCACCGTGCGCGTGTAATGCACGCCATGTGCGCATCACGTGCTCATCACGACTTGTAAATGATGTCGTGTAAATGACGCCGAAGTGTGACAGGCCCTTAATGTGGAGCCTGACTATCCAACCCAAGCCTGATAGAGGAGCTCAGGATCAGGTATCAACTCTTGATGAAGTTTAATGAAGAATGGCAAGAGTCAAGAACTGCGTGTCCTCGACCTTGTTTCAGGTTCGGAATTCCCCCACCAAAGTCGCACTAGCTTCTCGTTTTCACACTACAAACAGCCAACAATGGTCTGTTTCCTTTGTCATCCTTACTTTTTTGCGTCTTGTCTTTTGTAAAGTGATGTTTCGGGTCGAAACCCTTCCTCAGAGTTCAAATTGGATTTGGCCTGGCCTTGGGTGGCTTTAATTTTGGGTTGGATTTGGTCCAGCTATAGTTGTGCTTGGGTAGAATATGGTTGAGTTTGGCATGACTGAGGTTGGGTAGGGTTAAGGTTGGGGTTTGACTGGCCACAGTGATAAAAGATAAAAGATTTGGTTTGAATTTGGCCTGGCCTCGGTTGGGTAGGATTTGAGTCAAGGTGGAACTGACAAAAATCAAATTACTCCAGCATTTTGTGTCTACCTTTGATTTAAATCAGCATCCTCAGTTCTTTCCAACACATGAAGATCAAATTGGGATTGGACTGGACTTGGTTCGATAGGGTTTGTGATCATAAAACTCTCTTTTGGTGAGCCAATGAAAATAAAACCATTCATACACATGGTGTACTTCAAACTCTGCATGCTTATTTTCTTTGATTATACCACTGAGACAAGGATTTAGTATTACCTGTTTGTTTCTGAACAGTTGTGACTTACTGAAGGTAGCCACAAAATTCTGGAGTAACTCAGTGGGACAGGCAGCATCTCTGGAGAGAAGGAATGGGTGACGTTTCGGGTCGAGACCCTTCTTCAGACTGAGTCAGTGGGGGGGGGGAGGGGAGGGATACTCAGAGGGGGGAGGCAGCAAGAGAGAATGTTGCAGATCTCTCATTGGAGAGAGGAGGAGAACTTCTTCAAAGTAGGCATATGTTGCTTGTCTTCATCTTCCTTGTTGACCTCTAGCGTCTGGAATGGTCATTGCCGGCCTACTCCATGTTCCTTTTATACGTTTTAACATCAATCTTTCAGAAGGCTAGGGTTACATTAAACCCACTTGAGTCAATTGGACACTGAGGGGCATGGAAATGGGTGGAATTGATTCCACGCTCCTCAGGTGGGTCTTGATCAAGACCCCACCAAGACATTTCACCAATCTAACCCCAGCCTCTGGTCATCCCTCTTCCCATCGTGACAACGACGACTCCTAGCTGCTGTTGAGGCCTTTGTGATACCATGGGAGATGTTTTGGAGTTGCTGATCTTTGTGGAACCAAACTGTTTCTGACTTCAACGGGCTCTCATTTCCTACTCCTGGCTCACAGTTCTGTGATCAATCAGTACTGGAGAATGCTCTCCTGTCAAGCCGTGATCAATTCTCTTCGCATTCCTGGAGAATTTCACAGACCATTAACTATCCTGTGTGCAGTCTCTTAAAATCAGAAACACTGTCCAATCTTTTTATTCGGGGACAGTTATTTTTAATCCTTTGGGCAGCCAGTGGTAGAGTTGTTACCTCGCCTCACCAGAGACCCGGGTTTGTTCCTGACTACGGGTGCTGTCTGTATGGAGTTTGTACGATCTCCCCGTGACCTCATGGGTTTTCTCCGGGATCTTTGGTTTCCTCTCGCATTCCAAAGACATTTAGGTTTGTAGATTATTTGGCTTGTTATAATTGTAAATTGTCCCTAGTGTGTTGGAAAGTGTTAGTGTGTGGGGATCGCTGGTCGGTGTGGACCCGGTGAGCCGAAGGGCCTGTTTCCGTGCTGTATCTCTAAACTAAACTATACTCAACTTTGCAAGTCACCTTTGTACAGCTCTGTTTCTCTTTGCACAATAACCTGTTGTTCAGATTCAAGTTGGTTGAGATCCCCATCACGCTTTGCGGAGGTTTGGTTATGAACCACATAAGGGCCTGTTCCACTTGGGTGTCATTTGCGCGTAATTTACGCGTCATCATTTACGCGTCGTGCCACGCACATGATGCGCGCATGGTGCGTGCTGACATAGGCAGTAACACGCGGTGGCGCCCTAGGATTTTGGGATGTACAAAATCTTCGCGCGCCATCTGCGTGACTCGCAAATGACGCCCAGGTGGGATAGTGGGCCCTATAGTTTCAGTCATATTTTTACAATTCGTGTGGGGTTGGCAGTGGTCACAGTTGGGTATTGTCCAGATTGGCCACAGTTGGAGTCGGGGAGGAGGAAACTAGAGGTATGGGAAGGTACAGAACACAGCAGGGCCTGTGACACTGTGACTCGGGAAAAGTGGAGCCCACAATGGTCAATTGTTGGCTGGGGACGAGGGATAATGCGGTTTTATTAGAGAACAAGATGGTGGATGAAATTTAACCACATTAGAAGGTGCTGGGGGTAACAAACTCTGAACAGGAGCTGGCTGTGGATGCTCAGTGCTACACAGACAACTGCAGTATCCTTTGCATTTATGCCAGCATCACTCACAATGGAGTTTGGAGCAGAATCTATTCCTGGAAAGCTGCGGTGGAAGAAAGATTTACATCAGAGAATCAACCTGCCGGTGCTTGGAAGAATTTCAATGCTCCCTGCTGTAATTACAATGTGGGCAGCAAAGAGAACAGGCCCTCACTTAACCTTCTCCGTAGCTGCTCCAAAAATGGAGCGATAATAGCAAGACTAATTAATTGATTGAAAGATGCATTGTTGAAACAGGCCATTCGGCCCACGTGTCCATGCCAGCCATCGATCATCCATTCATAAGTTCTGGGCGTGGAATTAGGCCATTCGCCCCATCAAGTCTACTCCTCATTCAATCATGGCTGATCTCTTTTCCTCTCAATCCCATTCTCCTGCCTTCGCCCCACAACCCCTGATGCATTTGCTAATCAAGAATCTATCAATCGCTGCCTTTGACTTGGCCTCCAGAGCCGTCTTTGGCAATGAATTCCACAGATTCTCCACTGTCTGACCAAATAAATGTCTCCTCGTCTCCTTTCTAAAGGTACGTCCTTTTATTCTGAAGCTATGACCTCTAATCCTAGACTCTCCCACGAGAGGAAACATCCTCTCCACATACACCTTATCCAAGCCTTTCACTTGATATTCACAAGTAAGTATCCAAGTCCCATGAGACAAAAAGGCCCCAAACCAGCAGAGGACATCATTGCAGCACAATAGGTTTACAGGGCAGTTTCTATGATAAATGAGTATGAAAAAGAAGGTGCATCTGGGCATAAAATTCATGTATATTTTGTGGTATTGGTCTTTCTCTTTCTTGGAGCTATATACAAAGTTGTTTTGCACAGAAATACTCTGTTCAAATAAACACAACAGTGATATGAGTGTTAACCATCTGTGCCCTGTCCTATTTAGTAAGTGTATAACGCACGTGGGCACAGAAATGTATTGGTTTTATAGGTCCGAGCTTTAGAAAAGTGGCACAGTGGTGCAGCGGTAGAGTTGCTGCCTTATAGAGCTTGCAGCGCCAGTCTTCAGTTGTGCTGCTTGTGTGATTACATGATGCAATTCTTCTCCGACTGTTAACTGGTGACAATTTATACGTACATTAAGCCAATTAACCTAAATCTGTACGTCTTTAGAGTGGGAGGAAACCGAAGCTCTTGGAAAAAACACACGCGGTCCCGGGGAGAACGCACAAACTCTGTACAGACGGCACCCGTAGTCGGGATCGAACCCTGGTCTCCGGTGCTGCAAGGCAGCAATTCTAACGCTGTGCCACCATGCCACCCCTAAATGTACAAACAAGCACCATGACTGGGATGGGTGCCTTGTCAGCTTTTAACTATTTGGCCAAAATGATGATGTATTTAACTTTATATTTAAAGTGACTGCAGATGCTAAAGTTACTAATGCAAGAAAGATGAATCATGAAGATGTGCGAGCAAAATGAATCTGGATTTAATTTGTGTGAAAGTGAAGTTTTGATTTACATTTGCATAACCAAATGTGGGGTGATAGGAAGGGAAGTCAAGGCTAAAGACTTTTAAATCGAAGATGTCAGCATGTTTTCTCTTAACTAGCAACCTTGTGGCTGTGGAAGATTAAAGTGTTTTTTTTATTTCTAAGATAAGATGTGGCTTTGAAACCCAAATTCTGTTCTAGCTGTAGATAATGTCTGGTTTAAAATGAAATGAGTTTTGCAAAGTATAATTGAGCTGTAACTTAAAATTGCTTTTGTTTCACGCAGTTTAAGTTGAAATGAATGAATTAAAGAAAAATGTGTTTTTTGTGCTGAACAAGCTGCACACTGATGGGGCTTGTCTACTATCATAGAAACATAGAAACATAGAAACATAGAAATTAGGTGCAGGAGTAGGCCATTCGGCCCTTCGAGCCTGCACCGCCATTCAATATGATCATGGCTGATCATCCAACTCAGTATCCTGTACCTGCCTTCTCTCCATACCCCCTGATCCCTTTAGCCACAAGGGCCACATCTAACTCCCTCTTAAATATAGCCAACGAACTGGCATCAACTACCTTCTGTGGCAGAGAGTTCCAGAGATTCACCACTCTGTGTGAAAAATGTTTTCCTCATCTCGGTCCTAAAAGATTTCCATCTTATCCTTAAACTGTGACCCCTTGTTCTGGACTTCCCCAACATCGGAAACAATGTTTCAACCCTGACCTCAGGAGCTGGCTGTGTTGTGTTTGCACATCCTCCCTGTGACCGCATGAGTTTCCATCAGATTCTCTCATCTCCTCCCACATCCAAAGACGTGCTGGTCAGTAGGTTAGACCACACCTGGAGTATTGCGTACAGTTTTGGTCTCCAAATCTGAGGAAGGACATTATTGCCATAGAGGGAGTGCAGAGAAGGTTCACCAGACTGATTCCTGGGATGTCAGGACTGTCTTATAAAGAAAGACTGGATAGACTTGGTTTATACTCTCTAGAATTTAGGAGATTGAGAGGGGATCTTATAGAAACTTACAAAATTCTTAAGCGTTTGATCAGGTGGAATGGATGTATTTATTTAATATAATGGAAAAGTTTCAATTGGGGGATAGATTTTGTAAATGGGTAAGAATTTTATACTCGAATCCTATGGCAAGAATTTTGACTAACCAAATTTTATCAGCCAAATTCAAACTCTCTAGGGGATGCAGACAGGGATGTCCGTTATCACCCTTATTGTTCGCATTGGTGATAGAACCATTGGCGGAAAAAATTAGATCTGAACCTGAAATATATGGCTATAATACTGATACAACAATTAATAAAATTTCTTTATATGCAGATGATGTTTTGATTTATATTACAAAACCGGAAATTAGTATTCCCAACCTGCTAAACATTATAACTAAGTTTGGTGCATTTTCTGGGTATAGGATTAATTGGGATAAAAGCGAGATTATGCCAATAACAGGAATAAATCTTAATACATTACAACAATACCCATTAAAAGTAGTTACAGACAAACTTAAATATTTAGGGATTAACGTAACTAAAACTCATAACTCATTAATAAAATCCAACTATCCTCAACTATTAGATAAACTTAAAAAAAATATTTTATATTGGAAAACACTGCCTATATCCATGATTGGTAGAATAAGTGCCATAAAGATGGTATTTCTACCGCAGTTGTTATATTTGTTTCAGGCTATTCCTTTTTTTCTTCCGAAAACTTTTTTTTAAAAAATTGATAATATTGTCAATAGCTTTATTTGGGATTATAAAAATCACAGAATAAATAAAAAACATCTATGCAAAGCTAAGATAAATGGAGGATTAGCACTTCCAAACTTTTTATATTATTTTTGGGCTGTTCAGATTAAGAATATGAATTTCTGGTGGGTAAATATGGATCATGAACCGACATGGTTAAATATAGAAAAGGAGGACTGTCTACCTTTCAATGTAGGTTCGATAATTTTTGCACCAACGGAAGTACAAAAAAAATATTATAAAGACAACCTAATAATATATAATAATAGACGTATTTGGAAACAAATAGTTAAGACTCTACACTTGGATAATCTCTCATTTAGATTACCAATTATGAATAATCCATCGTTTAAACCTGCTATATTAGATGGGGGGTTTAAACAATGGGATGATTTAGGAATTACAAGGATAGAACATCTGTATAGAAAAGGAAAATTTCTTTTATTCCAGGAGTTACAAGATATTTATGGATTGTCTCCACAACATTTGTTTAGGTATTTACAAATTAGAGATTATATTAAATCCAATACACAAGATTATAAAAATAAAGAAGCAGGATTGTTAGATGAACTGTTTAATTTATATCCAAATACAGAAAAATTAATAGCCTATATATATAACATCATTTTGGATAAGGAGAATCCAATAACGGAAGTATATCGTCAAGCATGGGAAAATGAAATGGGATTGGCTATAACAAAAGAAAACTGGGAAGAAAGTCTACAACGAATACACCGGTGTTCATTAAACGCCAGACATATACTGATACAATTTAAAGTATTATATAGGTTACATTATTCGAAAACTAAATTAAATAGTATTTTTCCGAATCTCTCCGCTATTTGTGATAAGTGCAAGAAAGCAGAGGCAAATTTAATACATAGTTTCGTTACATGTCCTAAATTGAATTATTACTGGACAGAAATCTTTAAAGTTATTTCTGAAGTCATCAAAGTTAAATTGGACCCTAACCCAAAGCTAATAATATTTGGAATTCCGGATTTACATCTATCACTTACAGTAAATCAAAGAAATTTCTTTGATTACTGTTTAATAATTGGAAAAAAAATCATATTGAAATTTTGGAAGGGAACATTATCCCCCACAACCAAAATGTGGGCAACAGAGATGATGGAGACGTTACATCTGGAAAGAATTAGATTTGTCCTATTGGACAAGTATAATTCTTTTGAACAGATATGGTCTCCATATATACAGTATTTAGAGAAGTAGCTGTTCTTGGCAACACAGCTCGACGTGCACCCTGCGGGATTTGGTGAGAATAATTCATTTTTATATTGGAATTACATATATGTCTTTATTGATACTATCACTTGTAGTAGTGTTATTAATAATACATATAGTGGTTACTAAAAATTTTTTTTTTTTTTTTTTTTTTCGTTTCTCTTTTCTTTCTTATATATAATCAAATTATTATTTAATCACTCTCTTAATGATTTATTCTTTCTCTATTCTTTCTCTATCATTATTTCTAAAAAAACAGTAGATAAGTATTACTAGTGTTTTACTTAATGCAAATTGAATTAATTTGATATAAAGTTGTTTGAAGCATTGTAATTGATTACCTTTAATAAAAAAATATATTAAACAGTATCCCGTACCTGCCTTCTCTCCATACCCTCTGATCCCCTTAGCCACAAGGGCCACATCTAACTCCCTCTTAAATATAGCCAATGAACTGGCCTCGACTACCCTCTGTGGCAGAGAGTTCCAGAGATTCACCACTCTCTGTGTGAAAAAAGTTCTTCTCATCTCGGTTTTAAAGGATTTCCCCCTTATCCTTAAGCTGTGACCCCTTGTCCTGGACTTCCCCAACATCGGGAGCAATCTTCCTGCATCTAGCCTGTCCAACCCCTTAAGAATTTTATAAGTTTCTATAAGATCCCATCTCAATCTCCTAAATTCTAGAGAGTATAAACCAAGTCTATCCAGTCTTTCTTCATAAGACAGTCCTGACATCCCAGGAATCAGTCTGGTGAACCTTCTCTGCACTCCCTCTATGGCAATAATGTCCTTCCTCAGATTTGGAGACCAAAACTGTACGCAATACTCCAGGTGTGGTCTCACCAAGACCTTGTACAACTGTAGTAGAACCTCCCTGCTCCTATACTCAAATCCTTTTGCTATGAAAGCTAACATACCATTCGCTTTCTTCACTGCCTGCTGCACTTGCATGCCTACTTTCAATGACTGGTGTACCATGACACCCAGGTCTCGCTGCATCTCCTCCTTTCCTAGTCGGCCACCATTTAGATAATAGTCTGCTTTCCTGTTTTTGGCACCAAAATGGATAACCTCACATTTATCCACATTATACTGCATCTGCCAAACATTTGCCCACTCACCCAGCCTATCCAAGTCACCGTGCAGTCTCCTAGCATCCTCCTCACAGCTAATCCTGCCCCCCAGCTTAGTGTCATCCGCAAACTTGGAGATATTGCCTTCAATTCCCTCATCCAGATCATTAATATATATTGTAAATAGCTGGGGTCCCAGCACTGAGCCTTGCGGCACCCCACTAGTCACTGCCTGCCATTGTGAAAAGGACCCGTTCACTCCTACTCTTTGCTTCCTGTTTGCCAGCCAGTTCTCTATCCACATCAATACTGAACCCCCAATGCCGTGTGCTTTAAGTTTGTATACTAATCTCTTATGTGGGACCTTGTCGAAAGCCTTCTGGAAGTCCAGATACACCACATCCACTGGTTCTCCCCTATCCACGCTACTAGTTACATCCTCGAAGAATTCTATAAGATTCGTCAGACATGATTTACCTTTTGTAAATCCATGCTGACTTTGTCCAATGATTTCACCACTTTCCAAATGTGCTGCTATCCCATCTTTAATAACTGACTCTAGCAGTTTCCCCACTACCGATGTTAGACTAACTGGTCTGTAATTCCCCGTTTTCTCTCTCCCTCCCTTCTTAAAAAGTGGGGTTACGTTTGCTACCCGCCAATCCTCAGGAACTACTCCAGAATCTAAAGAGTTTTGAAAGATTATTACTAATGCATCCACTATTTCTGGAGCTACTTCCTTAAGTACTCTGGGATGCAGCCTATCTGGCCCTGGGGATTTATCGGCCTTTAATCCATTCAATTTACCCAACACCAGTTCCCGGTCATGCATAATGGAAGACCATCTCGCCACACAGTCCAGAAACAGTCACTTTCCTACCACCAAAATGTGTAGTAAGGAAGTGCAGGTGTTGGTGTATTGAGAAGATAGGCACAAAGTGTTGGAGTAACTCAGGAAATCAGGCAACATCTCTGATGTGAAGAAAGTGGATAAGTGACATTTCGGGTTGAAACCTGAAACATCATCTCTCCATGTTCTCCAAAGATGTTGCCGGAGTTACTCCAGCGCTTTGTATACCAAAATGCTTGGGTTGGGTAAGCTAATTGGCCACTGTAAATTGCACCGAGTGTGTGGGTGATTGGTAAAATCTGGGGGTATTGACAGCAACTTGTGGCGAATAAGGAATCCTGATCTGAAACATCACCTATCCATATTCACCTAATGCCCCTGTCCCACTTAGGAAACCTGAACGGAAACCTCTGGAGACTTTGTGCCCCACCCAAGGTTTCCGTGCGGTTCCAGGAGGTTTTTGTCAGTCTCCCTACCTGCTTCCACTACCTGCAACCACCTGCAACCTTCGGGAACTGCACGGAAACCTTGGGTGGGGCGCAAAGTCTCCAGGGGTTTCCGTTCCGGTTTCCTAAGTGGGACAGGGGCATTAGTCGCTTAGTCGGTATCCATATTCACCTTGATCCATCAGTCTGTAGAAGGGTCTCAACCCAAAATGTCACCCACTCCTTCTCTCCAGAGATGCTGCCTGTCTCGCTGAGTTTCTCCAGCATTTTGCATCTATTATAGCGAGACGCATGTTGTTAAACAAAGTGTTCTTTATAGAGTTAAACAAAGAACAGCACTTTGTGTTTTGCTCAAGATTTCAGCATCTGCATTTCCTTGTGTCTCCATCTTCAAACAGCCTTGACCCTCAAGCATGTTCAACTCCATTTCTGGTTAGCTCAACTACATTACTGGTTGGCACGCAACCAAACCTTGTCACTATACCTTGATACACGTGACAATGAACAAAACTGATAAACGACAAAGAAAATGTCACAGTATTTAATCGGGGTGTGGGCTCTGCTCGCAAACTGTAAAAAGATTCCACCTCCCAATGTGAGATAAATGTGAGTTTAATGCGTTTGTGCCGAAGCAAATGACTCTGGGATTATCGGGTTGCATTTTTGGAAACCATGCAAAATGACTTGGAAAGGTTTGTGATCACATTTACTCCCTGGGAAATGCAATTCTTGATTGCAGTTCTTGATTGCAGAGTGCGTAAGAGAACAGCAATACCCCCCCCCCCCCCCCCAAACAAATTTCCAGGTCCGATCGTTTTGGCAGTTATATTCATCTCTTGTTTTTCCTTTCCATCTGCTTGGCAAATGTCCATAGTTGTGTTCTTTCGACTGTCCATTCAAAGTCTCTCTGATGATTATTTGCTCAGTGGAAAGTATAGAATGGTCCAAGTGTGGAAATTATACAATTCCAGCATCATCACCTTCTGCATCTTCTGCCCCAGCTAATAAATGACCCACCATATTCATCTCCCCCACTGCCTTGGATGGATGGATGGACCTTCCAAGGTGCTCTGATCATCCAGTTCATTCAATGTCCTTCCATTCTTGTACATTCCCATGCATTTTATCACAGTTCTTTGAGTTAATTTTCACTTGCTGCTTTTCTGCACAACTGACCTGACATCTCTATCTTCCTGCAGTCTAAATCTTTCCTCCTCCCGTCAACCACAAGGCAGATATCTGCTTCGTTGGCAAACTGCTTTGTCAAGCTCCTACGTTTGTCTAAATCATTAGAATATTCAGCAAAGGGTCAAGTACTGAGCCCCGTGGAAACCACACATCAATAAAATTTCTGCTCTGCTGTAGGTCTCCTGTGTTTTCCCTTTTTCAAGGAGCCTACCGTGTGGGACCTTGTCTAAAGCGTTGCTAAAATCCATGTAGACGATATCAAACACACGAAAAACTGAGCATTACTGCCAAGAATCCTACGAAGGGGAATTGAACTCTTTGCCAATTACGAAACTGAAGTCAACCATTTGGCCCTAGCAGACCAATCCCATTCCTCTCTCTTTACTATTCCTACTCCTTCTTCTCTATTCGTCCTGACATGCACGTCAATTCCTCTTTCTTTCTTTCTTTGCCGTTCAGCTGCGCAAAGGAGTGATTTACAGTAACCAATTAATCTGCCTTTTGGCTGCGATCACCCGACTGTCAGCATTGCCCAAGTCTCCTCTGCTTCCTCATTTTCCCCCAGACGTTGCTCAGAAATTGGCCGGGGATCGGAGGTGGAAGAAGCTCCTATTATCCATCACGTTTTATTAATGAACACATCAAAAAGGGAAAAAAATCTTTCAAGGTTGCTGGCTGGATGAAACTTCATCACCACCACAAACTTTCTCACTGCTTACAAATGTCTGTGGAGTTTCCATGAAATTAATCAACGATTATCGAAGGCTGAAAGGCAATGGGACCGTGGTCTGTTGTGAACTTGTTTACGACAATTCATGAGTTTTAATCCCAAGTGTAGAATCTGGAGAACTTAACTATAAAGGTCGTGTCCCATAATTTGATTCCTACCCTGCTGCTTGGGCACGAGTCATAAAGTCACACGGTACATAACGGGCCCTTTGGCCCAAGTGGGACAACCGATGGCACAATGGGCTAAGTGTTCGGCTGGCGACCGGAAGGTAGCCGGTTCGAATCCCGCTTGGAGTGCATACTGTTGTTGTGTCCTTGGGCAAGACACTTCACCCACCTTTGCCTGTGTGTGAATGTGTGTGAATGTGTGTGAGTGATTGGTGGTGGTCGGAGGGGCCGTAGGCGCAGATTGGCAGCCATGCTTCCATCAGTCTGCCCCAGGGCAGCTGTGGCTACGGAAGTAGCTTACCACCACCGAGTGTGACTGAGGAGTGAATGAATAATGCGATGCAAAGTGCCTTGAGTATTAGAAAGGCGCTATATAAATCCCATCCATTATTATTATTATTATTATTAATGCATCCATGCTGACCAAGATGTCCCATCTAAACCAGACCCATTTGTCCATATCCCTCCAAACCTTTCCATCCCTGTCTCTGCCCTAATTCTTGACCTGTTGTTGTTGAACCTGCAGCAACTGCTTCATCTGGCAGTGTTACAGCTACAGAGAAAAGGGTAGAGTCAATAAAAAGTACAAGGTCTGCAAGGAGATGGGATGGGATGTTTTCAGTTGGCACGATCAGCATGATACCTTGTGTTGCCTGAGTGATGAAATCCATTGGCAGTCGGATACACTGCCTGTCTTTCCGATCACTCGATTGCATTTTATTTGGCCACCTAGATAACTAACAGAAGTCTGCAAGTGTCCAAACAACTGAAGGGAATATCCACTGATGCTGAATCTGTGCTGATCCAATCGAGAGTACAAGTTGTCCTTTTACTGCAGTGTCATTGTCAATTTGCTGAAATCTCATCAGCTTTGTCACTGGCTGGTGTGTGCTGGGGTTTTGCTGCTCTTCAGTGTTGCTGGTGTGTGCTAGAATGTCACCCATCCCTTTTCGCCAGAGATGCTGCTGACTGACCCACTGAATTACTCCAGCAATTTGTATCCATCTTTGGTATAAACCAGCATCTGCAGTTCCTTTCTACACAAGGCTAGCTGATAATTATATTTCCATTGTGCAGCCAGCTAGTCACATCCAGGTTCCTGTGATGCCACTGACATTTACACTATAGAAACTAGGGTACACACTATAAGCTGGGGTACTGCTTGATTCACTTCTGCCCCATTGAGGACATTGGACTTTATCTGAGGAACTGATATATTACAATGCTGAGAACTATATTCTGCACTGTAACTACTTCTTAGGTCTAACTAATGTACTTGAGTTTGCCCTGGTTGTGTGTAGGAAGATGCTTATTTTTCAACTGAAGTTAGACACAAAACGCTGGAGTAACTCAACGGGACAGGCAGCATCTCCGGAGAGAAGGAATGAGTGATGTGGCACTTATTCCTTCTCTCCAGCGATGCTGCCTGTCCCGCTGAGTTACTCCAGCTTTTTGTGTTTATCTGTGTATGATATATCTGGTCAGTTGGGTTAGCATGCAAAACAAAACTCTTCAATGTAGCTTGGTACATGTAACGATAATATACCCAAACTAGAAGGAGACTACTGTCCTAAATGGCCTGGCCCCTTGCTGATCTGAATGGTCTGATCTCCACACATACCTGTGCCTTCCTCTGTTTTTTGACAAGCATCTGGATAAGACCTTGCTACTTGAAGAGTAGGCGGCAGAAGCTTGTCACAAGCATCACGACTGCGTATGAAAGTATCTGTGGTGATGGCAGATGGAAGGAAGATATATGATAACAATGAACGGTGAGGCTGTCACTTAGCGATGCCGTGCTCCTGGAGCAGCTGTTTGTCGCAGCAAGCTAATCCGAGCAGGCTTGCGACTTGTGTAGGAAAGAACTGCAGATGCTGGTTTAAATCGAAGGTAGACACAAAATGCTGGAGTAACTCAGCGGGACAGGCATCATCTCTGGAGAGAAAGAATGGGTGACGTCTCGGGTCGAGGCCCTTCTAAGCTTGAGATTTGGGTATATGAGCCTTGTCTCTCTTGCCCAGCTCCCTGCAGTTGCCATCCTGAATCCCAGCTTCACCATGAACTTGACGATTAACATTCAACTTCAGCTCCACACGGGGACTTACAAAGTGCCTCTTCCAATTTGTCGTGCCTTGATGTTTTCATACCGCAGTTCGGAGCTGCTTGCCAGGTTAATGAGACAGATCATCTTCAGATGAAGGTCCAGTGATGATTACTGTGGAATCCCATTAGCAGCAGCCCAGCATTAAAGTGATCCATTTATCCTGACTGTCTTTTAGTTCACAAACCTCCATACTCCATGCAAATACATTGGTTTATAGATAGTGAGGAAACAGGCCCTTCGGCCCACGTGTTCGTACCAATCACCCATACACTAGTTCAATCCCACACACTAGGGACAAATTACAGAAGCCAATTAACCTACAAACCTGCACATCATTTGGAATGTGGGAGGAAACTGGCGCACCCTTGAGAAAGATTTTGGAAGAATGAGGAGGGACCTCATTGAAACATAGAGAATAGTGAAAGGCATGGAAAGAGTGGATGTGGAGAGGATGTTTCCACTAGTGGGAGAGTCTAGGACTAGCAGTCACAGACTTAGAATTAAAGGACTTAGTGTTTAAGAAGGAACTGCAGATGCTGGAAAATCGAAGGTACACAAAAATGCTGGAGAAACTCAGCGGGTGCAGCAGCATCTATGGAGCGAAGGAAATAGGCAACGTTTCGGGCCGAAACGTTGCCTATTTCCTTCGCTCCATAGATGCTGCTGCACCCGCTGAGTTTCTCCAGCATTTTTGTACACCTCAGAATTAAAGGAAGTTCTTTTAAGAAGGAGATGAGGAGACGTTTCTTTAGTCCAAGGGTGGTGAATCTGTGGAATTCTTTGCCACAGAAGGCTGTGGAGGCCAAGTCAGAGGATATTTGTAAGGCAGAGATAGATAGATTCTTGATTAGTACACGTATCAGAGGTTATGGGGTGAAGGCAGGAGAATGGGGTTAGGAGGGAGAGATAGATCAGCCATGATTAGAAACATAGAAACATAGAAATTAGGTGCAGGAGTAGGCCATTCGGCCCTTCGAGCCTGCACCGCCATTCAATATGATCATGGCTGATCATCCAACTCAGTATCCCGTACCTGCCTTCTCTCCATACCCTCTGATCTCCTTAGCCACAAGGGCCACATCTAACCCTCTTAAATATAGCCAATGAACTGGCCTCGACTACCCTCTGTGGCAGAGAGTTCCAGAGATTCACCACTCTCCGTGTGAAAAAAGTTCTTCTCATCTCGTTTTTAAAGGATTTCCCCCTTATCCTTAAGCTGTGACCCCTTGTCCTGGACTTCCCCAACATCGGGAGCAATCTTCCTGCATCTAGCCTGTCCAACCCCCTAAGAACTTTATAAGTTTCTTTAAGATCCCCTCTCAATCTCCTAAATTCTAGAGATTGAATGGTGAGTAGACTTGATGGGCCGAATGGCCTAATTCCACTCTTATCCCTTATGACCTTAAAACCCATGTGGTCACAGGGAGAATGTACAAACACCGTACAGACAGCAACTGTAGTTGGGATCGAACCCGGGTCTCAGGAACTGTAAGGCAACAACCCTACCACTGCACCACCGTGCCACCCCAAAACTCTGGCGAGCTCTCACCTAATTTAATATCCAGTTATGTCGCATTTTTAAATCCACATATATCACATCTACTGATTCTCCTTCTGACAACCCAGTTCATTTACATCTTAAAAGAACTGTAATAAATTTGTGAAACATGATATTCATTTCACAAAACCATAATTTTCCTTGATAGATTTCCGAATTGTTCTGCTGCTACTTCACGAATAATGAATTTCCCTTTGCCGGCTGAGGGTCACACAGAAGCTTGGTGCAGCATTTGGAAGGGCTCTGTGGAGAAAAATAACATGGTATAATGTTTTAGTAGCGCTGGGTACTGAGGGGCAGGGGCCTGTGTACTACCAGTTAGGTATTTCACTGGCCTGTGTGGGAATGAAAGTTGTTGAATTTCAAAGAGAAAAGAAGAGGTTGCCCTTAAAATTGGGTTAGGAATTGAAATTGGTGAACTCAACTTTGGAAGAAGCAGCTATGAAGTTTGTGACTGAAAGATCAAAGGCTGGTCTTTAAGCTTCAAGGGCCTGTAATAATTATAATAATAATGGATGGGATTTATATAGCGCCTTTCTAATACTCAAGGCGCTTTACATCGCATTATTCATTCACTCCTCAGTCACACTCGGTGGTGGTAAGCTACTTCTGTAGCCACAGCTGCCCTGGGGCAGACTGACGGAAGCGTGGCTGCCAATCTGCGCCTACGGCCCCTCCGACCACCACCAATCACTCACACACATTCACACACATTCACACACAGGCAAAGGTGGGTGAAGTGTCTTGCCCAAGGACACAACGACAGTATGCACTCCAAGCGGGATTCGAACCGGCTACCTTCCGGTTGCCAGCCGAACACTTAGCCCATTGTGCCATCTGTCGTCCCCATCTGTCTCACTTGGGCGTCATTTGCGTGTCACGCAGGTGGCGCACGAAGATTTTGTGAATCCCACTGCATGACGCTAAATGATGACGTGCAAATAACGCCCAGGTGGGACAGGCCCTTTAGGTTGTTTGACCAACATGGACAGCAATAGGTACAACCAGCATCTGGCCATGTTGTCAAGGTAGTTTCTTCCATTTGTTTCTTCCAATTCCAACTAATTTAAGATATATTCACAGATGAATATCTGCCAGCACTGGCGTTTCATAAGAGTGATCTTGGAGAGCCGCTGAGCTGGTGTCTGGTTTGGCCACAGAGGAAGCAGCTGGGTGCTGATTTCAATCCTGCCACTAGAGGAACTACTGAGCTGCGATCTCGCTCGGAGCCAGGTTGTGATCTGCCGCGTTGTGATCTGTGAGCTGCCACTAGGGGTGGTGTTGAGCCCTGATCGCAGTCTATTGATGGAGTGGGTGGTGTTTCATGGGAGGACAATCCCTTACCCAGACCAGTGACAACTTAAAAGAATAAACAGTTAAAGGCAATCATTCTGTCAGATACCTTGAAGCTCAAATGGTGCATTGAAAAGATAAAAATAAACTCAGGAAAATTATAACACCAATGGGGAAGCAAAATTTTTGAATGTTTTGAAGTAAAAAGCAGACTGCTGGAGAAACTCGGCTCGAAGGGCAGCACCTGTAAAGGGGAAGGACTTGAAACGGTGCCCTGTTGAAGGGTCTCGACTCGAAACGGTGCCCTGTTGAAGGGTCTCGACTCGAAACGGTGCCCTGTTGAAGGGTCTCGACTCGAAACGTTGACCATTAACGCAGAGGGTGTTGAGAATATGGAACATGCAGCCGGAGGTTTGTTTTCCAGCAAGAAATTGCAGCAAATTGTGGACGCAGCCCAGACCGTCACACAAACCAACCTCCCTTCCATCGACTGCATTTATACCTCACGCTGCCTCGACAAGGCCAGCAGCATAATCAAGGATGAGTCACACCCTGGCCACTCTCTCACCTCCCCTCTCCCATCGGGCAAAAGGTATAGAAGTGTCACAGCGCTCACCTCCAGATTCAGGGATAGTTTCTTCCCAGCTGTTATCAGACAACTCAATCATCCTAATACAACTAGAGAGCAGTCCTGAACTACTATCTACCTCATTGGTGACCCTCGGACTATCTTTGATCGGACTTCACTGGCTTTACCTTGCACTAAACGTTATTCCCTTATCACGTATCTATACACTGTAATCACGTATTGTCTTTCCACTGACTGGTTAGCTCGCAACCAAAGTTTTTCACTGTGCCTCGGTACCCGCGGCAATAAACTAAACTGAAACTGAAGGAGTTAGTTGAGGCAGATACTATTACAGCATTTAAAAGACATTTGGACAGATACATGGATAGGAAAGATTTAGAGGGATGTGGACCAAACGTGGGCAGGTGAGGGCAGCATGGATGGTGCTTCATGGTCAGCATGGGTAAGTTAGGCCAAAGGGCCTGTTTCAGTGCCAAATGACTCATGGACTTTATAATACCTCTAATTCCTTCTCCTCCGTGGATATTGCCTGGCTGGAGGCGTTACCACACCACATTGTTTCTTGGCTCCCAAATTGCAGCATCTGTGGTCTCTTGTGTCCCCATTTAAAACATTATGTTGGTACATGGGGGATCTGCTGAAAGTGTTAACTGTAGGGGAAATATATTTCATTGTACCACCCTTGCAAATTGGTTGGGCCTCAAGTCAAGACTCTTATTTGTTGGAGTCAGCAGCTGTATGTCTCGGCATGGTCGTGTCAACCTTCCATGGCATGAGGAATGCCATGGGGACCGATGCCAAGAAGCCTACATGCCAGGAGCAGACCTAACATAAAGAGCTTTATAGTGCTATTGATCATTGCACTGCCAAGTTACAGCAGCTTTTAATCAGTATGTCCATTAGGCAGGTAATAATGATTCATCTTTTGCTAACCACGCACGCCTGGAGACGCCAGGAACTGCAGATGTTGGAATCTTGAGGAAAAACCCAAAGTGCTGGAGAACTTAGCTCAGGCAGCATCCACGGGGGGGGGGGGGGGGGGGGGGTGGAATAGACAGGCATTGTTTTGGGGTTTGGCCCTTGTTTCAGAATTTTGTCCGGCACGGTGGCGCAGCAGTAGAGTTGCTGCCGTACAGCGCCAGAGATCCGGGTTCGATCCTGACTACGGGTGCTGTCCGTTTGGAGTTTGTGCGTTCTCCCCGTGACTGAGTGGGTTTTCTCCGGGTGCTCCAGTTTCCTCCCGCTCAACAAAGACGTACAGGTTTGTAGGTTAATTGCTTGAGGTTCAAATTGTAAATTGTTCCCGGTGTGTAGGGTTGTGCAAGTGTACGGGTGACGCTGGTCAGTGCGGACTCAGTGGGCCGAAGGGCCTGTTTTCCCGCAGTATCTCTGAACTCAACTAAACCAAACCTGTCAGACTTCAAGAATGGGGAACCGTTTTCAAACCAAGCTGAAACTGTTCCTATGTTCACAGATTAGAGTTTGCGACATGGGTCATTTTGTAAAGTGGCGTCATCATGCCAGCTCCCCACTGCCCTTGGTTGTGAAGAATTGATTCCATCTGTGGTATTGTTTAGTTTTGAGTTACATCGTGGAAACAGGCCCTTCTGCCCACCGAGTCCCATTGGTGCATGGTGTGAAGAGTAGACTTCGTTACACTAAAGGCACATCTCCAGAGGTTCAGCATCTGTGGCAAGAGAAAGGCAAAATGCTTCAGTTTGACCACCATGTGATAGGGCATTGAGTTGCCACTTTGACTCAATTTCTTAACAGATGCTACCTGATCTTTGGTTACAAAGTGCTGGGGTAACCCAGCGGGTCAGGCAGTATGCCAGCACTTTGTATCTTTTTTTGCTAAACCAGCATCTGCAGTTCCTTGCATCTATCTATCCTTGGATTGCTTGTCCTCTCAATATGCTTCATTCCGGACAACTTTTGTTGCTTGCTCTTTTCTTTGGTTTTTGATGTCTGTTGCTGACGAGGGGGTCAATATCATGATTGCAACATCCAATTAAAGATAACAAGCATTGACCTACACTACTTCCAAGGGAGATCGATTGAAGCTGGTTCAGATGGTGGTCTTCAACCATGAGAGCAGCGTATTACTCAGTTAATTTTCATTTGTCCAATAAACATATATAGATTTTCTTGAAGGGTCTCCTAATTGGTCTTTATAGCTAACGAATGACTAAAATGTAATAAGAAGGAACTACTGACAATAGACACAAAATATTGTAATCACGAGCGGGTCAGGCAGCATCTCTAGAGAACATTTGCAAGGCAATGTTTGAGGAGGATCGCTTCTTCAGACTGATTCATACAAAGACTGAGACATATTGGTAAAGTAGACCTCTGAGACCACAAGATGGTCGCTGTGGGAACTTCCAACATAATACTTTAATGAAGTGAGCTATCTATTTATTTTCATTGATGAGTTTATTATTGTCAGATGTACAGAGGTACAGTGAAAAGCTATATGTTGCGTGCTATCCAAAACGAATATACATGATTACAATCATGCCCTCCACAGTGTACCGATACAGGATATAATGTTTACTGCAGGATAATGTCCAGTACTGTCCGATCAAAGATAGTTTCAGTTCTCAAATGTGGTCGATGGGAGGTCAGGACTGCTCTTTAGCTGATAACAGGTTGCTTGATAACAGCTGGGAAGAAACTGTCCCTGAATCTGGATGTATGCGTTTTTAAACTTCTATATCTCTTGCCTGACAGGAGAGGGGAGAAGTGGGAGTGAGCGGAATGAGACTGGAGCTTGATTATGCTGGTGGTCTTGCCGAGGCAGCGTGACGTGTAGATGGAGTCAATGGAAGAGAGGTTGGGTTTGCGTGATAGTCTGGGCTACGTCCACAAATCGACAATTTCTTCCGGTCACAGATGGAGCTGGTCCCAAACCAAGCTGTGATGCATCCTGATAAAATGCTTTCTACGGTGCATCTGTAGAAGTTGGTGAGAGTTGTTGGGGACATGCAGAACTTATTAAGCCTTCTGAGGAAGTAGAGACTCTCTAGGCCTTTGCTTGGGTGCGGCTGGTCCAGGACAGAATTGTTGGTGATATTTATTCCTAAGAACTTGAAGCCCTTGGAGTGGGTGTACTGTTTAGCTTCCTGAGGTCGATCACCATGTCCTTTGTCTTGCTGTCATTGAGGAAGAGCTTGATGTCTTGATACCAGGTTACGGGGTTCTCGATCTCATTCCTGAACTCTGTCTCATCATTATTTGATATCCGGCCCACTATGGTGGTATCGTCTGCAAATTTGTAAATCGAGTTGGAATGGTATTAGACTGCACAGTCATGAGTGAATAAAGCCCCTGTCCCACTGTACGAGGTAATTCACGAGTTCTCCCGAGTTTTCTCCTGATTCGAGCTCGGAGAATGTCCATAGCGGGTCCGTAGGAGTTTGAGGAAATCTCGCAGCGGCTCATAATGGTCAACTACGAGTAAAAAGTAACAATATTTTTCATATTTTTTTACCCGTGGACATTTCTTACAGGGAAGAAAAAAACATCACGAGTTTACGGTTAGCATTACGAGCCTCTACGAGACATCCACAAACTCCTACGGACCCGTTAAGGACACTCTCCGAGTTCGAATCAGGGGAAAACTCGGGAGAACTCTTGAATTACCTCGTACAGTGGGACAGGGGCTTAAGGAGTATAGAAGGGGGCTGGGAACACATCCTTTATGGGGCACCAATGTAGAGAATTTATATAGATTATCTTCTGAGATACCTGTGCATGCAAGCAATAAACTGAATGGAATGGTCAGTATACCCAGTCCATAGGTTCAGATCTGCACGTGGCTCTGATGATCAACTTGTAGCTCCGCTGTATTTTTAGAGTGGAGTATATTTATAGCACACTTCTCATTGCGAACACTAGGATACCCAGTGTAACCAAAAAAATAAATTGAATTCTTTGAACAAATACGTATATTGTTTGTCTTGACATTAGTCATGAAACCACAAGGAAGGAGAAATCGCACGAACAAAGATGAATGCCGATTTTTTTAGATAGGAGGTAAGAACACAATGTATTCCTACCCACACGTGGAGGTGAATGCTTAATATTGAACAATGCATTTGTCCAATTTTGGAGGGAAAAAAAATCAAGATTAAGAGCAAAAGGCAAATTAGATTTTCTCTCCGATGCACCAAAGAGTCTTTAGAATAATATTTTCGAGCACAGAACCCAGCTTCATGGAGTTTGGGTCTCAGGCAGATAAACATACATCAAACTGACAAGCAGCTAATTAAATGCATGCAATAAATAAGTTATTTAAAGATGGATTTTATTGCATTGAAAACTTTGGAAGATTGAATATATCCATAGTTACCTGTTTAATGCGATTGTGGGCAGGAGTGGTGGTACCAAGGACTTACAGTGGTCATATAGCTCCATTGGGTGTGGTGATTGTGAATGTGGCGTTAGAGTGAGAACTGCAGATGCTGGTTATACACTGAAGTTAGACACAAAATTCTGGAGTAATTCAGCGGGACAGGCAGCATCTCTGGAGAGATGGGTCACGTTTTGGGTCGAGACCCTCTCAGTCTGAAGAAGGGTCGCAACCCGAAACGTCACCCATTCCTTCACTCACTTGGGACCATTTCTTTGACATTTACCAAGCCAACTAACCTCCAAACCTGCACGCCTTTGGAGTGTGGGAGGAAACCGACGATCTCGGAGAAAACCCACGCAGGTCACGGGGAGAACGTACAAACTCCTTACAGACAGCACCCATAGTGGGGATCGAACCCGGGTCTCCGGCGCTGCATTCACTGTAAGGCAGCAACTCTACTGCTGCGCCACTGTGACCGCCCATCTATCTTCATCCCATCTATATTTGGTCTAACTTCAGTGTTAACCAGCAAGTGAAGTTCCTTCCTACACATGGTGTGTGATCAGTCAATGAACTGCTTTGCGCAGGTTGCTGCCAGCGTGCAGTATGAGTGTAACCAATGAAGTTCCCACATAAACATTTACAAATAATATTTAATTTTTATATATTTGTAGTTCCAATCAAAATTCTGCATAAGTTCAGATATAAAGCTGGGCTTTGATATTGCAATTTTTACAATGGCCTTGTCATAAGGTCAGAAGGGATAGGAGCAGAATTAGGCCATTCGGCCCATCAAGTCTACTCCGCCATTCAATCATGTCTGATCTACCTCACCCCATTGTCCTGCCTTCTCCCTCACACCCGTACTAATCACGAGTATCTCTGCCTTAAAAATATCCGTTGACTTGGCCTCCACAGCCTTCTTGTATCTGGGAGTCTATCTCTGTGGGAAATGCTGTTGAATTTTGGAGGGAATGTCGAGTTCTTTGTGGGACAATCATATGGCTACTCTGAAGAAGGGTCTCGACCCGAAACGTCACCCATTCCATCTCTCCAGAGATGCTGCCTGTCCCGCCGAGTTACTCCAGCATTTTGTGTCTATCGGACCAGATAGCCTGGGAAATTGTATCACATTTATGAATGAAATTGGAGTTGAACGAAGGTCACTTTATGCATGCCTTGTCTAGTAGCGAGAAGGATCTGTCTCAGTTTATTTTCTGCGCTGTGCAACAATTTAGTGTCCTCTTAAAGTAACCTACACAAAGAGTTGGCAACAGACAATCTATGACCAGGGCAGAGAGCTGCTGCATTCTGGGTTCACTCCTGACCGCCTGTGCTGTTTGTGTGGAGTTTGCATGTTGTCCTCGTGAAGTTATGAGGATCTCCTTGATGCCTACTGTGAATTGCCCCTAGTGTGGAGATGGGAGGTGGAGTCTGGGGTCGCTGATGGGAAAGTGCGAAGAATAAAATGGGATTACAGTTATGTAATTGAATGTTTGAGGCCTTGGTAGGACAAAGGGCCTGTTTATATGCTGTATGACCCCATGATAAATCACCATTAACTAAGGGGCATCACTGATATCTGTACAATGCCCAATCTACCACTAAAACTGCAGTAGATCATTCTCAAGATTTTTATTGGTACAGTGCAATTTAAATTTGAGATGTAGAAGATTTTGATTACACAATATAGATTTAATGATAGCTAAATCCCAATACATGTAATGCTCTGTGCTTGGTGGAATTAATTGAAAGGTACAGCATTGAAACAGGCCCTTTGGTTCACCGAGTCCACACCAACCATCGAATAACCCGTTTACACTAGTTCTATGTTTTCCCGGTTTCGCATTCACTCCTTGCACATTTAGGACAATTTACAGAGGCTACTTCACTTACAAACCCGCACGTCTTTGGGATGTGAGAGGAAACCGGTGTACCGGTGTAAGATTTGAGTATAGGAGCAGGGAGGTTCTACTGCAGTTGTACAGGGTCTTGGTGAGACCACACCTGGAGTATTGCGTACAGTTTTGGTCTCCTAATCTGAGGAAAGACATTCTTGCCATAGAGGGGGTACAGAGAAGGTTCACCAGACTGATTCCTGGGATGTCAGGACTTTCATATGAAGAAAGACTGGATAGACTCAGCTTGTACTCGCTAGAATTTAGAAGATTGAGGGGGGATCTTATAGAAACTTACAAAATTCTTAAGGGGTTGGACAGGCCAGATGCAGGAAGATTGTTCCCGATGTTGGGGAAGTCCAGAACAAGGGGTCACAGTTTAAGGATAAGGGGGAAATCTTTTAGGACCGAGATGAGAAAAACATTTTTCACACAGAGAGTGATGAATCTCTGGAATTCTCTGCCACAGAAGGTAGTTGAGGCAAGTTCATTGGCTATATTTAAGAGGGAGTTAGATGTGGCCCTTGTAGCTAAAGGGAGAGAAGGCAGGTACAGGATACTGAGTTGGATGATCAGCCATGATCATATTGAATGGCGGTGCAGGCTCGAAAGGCCGAATGGCCTACTCCTGCACCTATTTTCTATGTTTCTATGTTTCTACACAGGGAAACCCTGTGCAGACACAGGGAGAACGAGCAAACTGCACACACACACAATACCAGAGGTCAGGACTGCCACTGGTGTCTGTTCGAAGCTGGTGTCTGCCTGTTTGAGTTAACATGTACTTTGACAGTCAGTAAAAGTTGTTGTCTTGAAAGAAAATTGCTGTATTTGCATATATGTGTTGTAAATAAACATATTCTCTGCGGTGTTCAAAGAGGTGATGGATCTTATCTTATGTATGTTCTTGGCAAGTCTCTCTCTAATAGACTGTCATTGCAGATAATAACCATGAATAGCAACCTGGCAGATTTATCTCCTCCCAGCTTAGAAACGTTACCCTTGATTACAGGCCCATTCACCAACTCAGCACAGCGCAAGGCTTTATCTTCAGTGCTGCCTCTCGCTCTGAGAAGCAGCAGTGGCTATAAACAAAAGGTTTGGTTGCTGGCTTCTGTGTGCACTAGTGCAGTGCTGCGATCTGCATTGTGGCCACTTCCTTCCGCAGCCACCTCTGTCTCATTGCACTGCAGTTGCCTCCCACCGCAGTGCAGACCTTGGTCTTGGCACAGTCAGATTTAAATTGCTGCAATCACGGAAACTGGCACCAGTAAAAGCCCAGCAATGCAGGTCATTCACCACAGTAAATCTGGTAAATTTACTGTTGCTTCTGGCTGGACAAGATGCAGCTGTCAGGAGACAGTCGCACCATATTTGCAATTTTGGACTTTGAATTTTGTGTTATTAACTAATTACGCTAACTTGATTGCTAATTATCCATCGTGGCAAACTGTCCAACAAGCTCAATGCGCTGTAAAAAAAATGTTTTATTGAGGAAACCTCATCAGATCGAGCAACCTTTCAGAACCACAATATGCTCATATGACGTTGTCCAAGTGACTGTCATAACTGCACAGAGACAGAGACATAGAGAAATAGAGAAGGGTTCAGAGAGGATTTACGAGGATGTTGCCAGGAATGGAGGGTCTGAGCTATAGGGAGAGGTTGAGCAGGCTGGGTCTCTGTTCCTTGGAGCACAGGAGGATGAGGGGTGATCTTATAGAGGTGTAAAAAATCATGAGAGGAACAGATCAGGCAGATGCACCGAGTTTTTTTCCCAGAGTAGGGGAATCGACGACCAGAGGACATACAGTGGCTTGCAAAAGTATTCATACCCCTTGAACTTTTCCACATTTTGTCACGGTACAACCACAAACATAAATGTATTTTATTGGGATTTTATGTGATAGACCAACACAAAGTGGTGCATAATTGTGAAGTGGAAGGAAAATGATACATGGTCTTCAAATTTTTTTACAAATAAAAAACTGAAAAGTGTGGCGTGCAAAAGTATTCAGCCCCCCTGATTCAATACTTTGTAGAACCACCTTTCGCTGCAATTACAGCTGCAAGTCTTTTGGGGTATGTCTCTACCAGCTTTGCACATCTAGAGACTGAAATTTTTGCCCATTCTTCTTTGCAAAATAGCTCAAGCTCAGTCAGATTGGATGGAGAGTGTCTGTGAACAGCAATTTTCAAGTCTTGCCAGAGATTCTCAATTGGATTTAGGTCTGGACTTTGACTGGGCCATTCTAACACATGAATATGCTTTGATCTAAACCATTCCATTGTAGCTCTGGCTGTATGTTTAGGGTCGTTGTCCTGCTGGAAGGTGAACCTCCGCCCCAGTCTCAAGTCTTTTGCAGACTCTAACAGGTTTTCTTCCAAGATTGACCTGTATTTGGCTCCATCCATCTTCCCATGAACTCTGACCAGCTTCCCTGTCCCTGCTGAAGAAAAGCATCCCCACAGCATGATGCTGCCACCACCATGTTTCACAGTGGGGATGGTGTGTTCAGGGTGATGTGCAGTGTTAGTTTTCCGCCACACATAGCGTTTTGCATTTAGGCCAAAAACTTCAATTTTGGTCTCATCTGACCAGAGCACCTTCCTCCACATGTTTGCTGTGTCCCCCACATGGCTTGTGGCAAACTGCAAACGGGACTTCTTATGGCTTTTTTTCAACAATGGCTTTCTTCTTGCCACTCTTCCATAAAGGCCCGATTTGTGGAGTACACGACTAATAGTTGTCCTGTGGACAGATTCTCCCACCTGAGCTGTGGATCTCTGCAGCTCCTCCAGAGTTACCATGGGCCTCTTGACTGCTTCTCTGATCAATGCTCTCCTTGCCCGGCCTGTCAGTTTAGGTTGACGGCCATGTCTTGGTAGGTTTGCAGTTGTGCCATACTCTTTCCATTTTCGGATGATGGATTGAACAGTGCTCCGTGAGATGTTCAAAGCTTGGGATATTTTTTTATAACCTAACCCTGCTTTAAACTTCTCCACAACTTTATCCCTGACCTGTCTGGTGTGTTCCTTGGGCTTCATGATGCTGTTTGTCACTAATGTTCCCTAACAAACCTCTGAGGCCTTCACAGAACAGCTGTATTTATACTGAAATTAGATTGCACACAAGTGGACTCTATTTACTAATTAGGTGACTTTTGAAGGCAATTGGTTGCTCTGGATTTTATTTAGGGGTATCAGAGTAAAGGGGGCTGAATACTTTTGCATGCCACACTTTTCAGTTTTTTATTTGTAAAAAAATGTGAAAACCATGTATCATTTTCCTTCCACTTCACAATTATGTGCCACTTTGTGTTGGTCTATCATAAAATCCCAATAAAATACATTTACGTTTGTGGTTGTAACGTGACAAAATGTGGAAAAGTTCAAGGGGTATGAATACTTTTGCAAGCCACTGTAGGTTCAAGGTGAAGGGGAAAAGATTTAATAGGAATCCGAGGGGTAGTTTTTTCACACAAAGGGTGGTGGGTGTATGGACCAAACTGCCAGAGGAGGTAGTTGAGGCTGGGACCATCCCATCGTTTAAAAAAACAGTTAGACAGGTACATGGATAGGACAGGTTTGGAGGGATATGGACCAAGTGCAGGCAGGTGGGACTAGAGTGGCTGGGACATGTTGGCCGGTGTGGGCAAGTAGGGCCGAAGGGCCTGTTTCCACACTGTATCACTCTTTGATTCTGCACTGAAACAGGCCCTTAGGCCCAACTTGCCCATCTACGCTATTCTCACCTGCCTCCTTTTAGCCCATAACCCTCTAAACCTTTCCTATCCATACACTTGCCTGAAATGTGTTTTAAAATGTTGTTTTATGCAGGTTTATTATTTTAAGGAATTCAACACAAATTGGCAAAATTTCACTGTACCTTAATCGATACGCAGGAACGGGGTACTGATTGGGGATGATCAGCCATGATCATATTGACAATAGACAATAGACAATAGACAATAGGTGCAGGAGTAGGCCATTCGGCCCTTCGAGCCTATTCAATGTGATCATGGCTGATCATCCCCAATCAGTACCCCGTTCCTGCCTTCTCCCCATATCCCCTGACTCCGCTATTTTTAAGAGCCCTATCCTAGCTCTCTCTTGAAAGCATCCAGAGAACCTGCCTCCACCGCCCTCTGAGGCAGAGAATTCCACAGACTCACCACTCTCTGTGAGAAAAAGTGTTTCCTCGTCTCCGTTCTAAATGGCCTACTCCTTATCCTTAAACTGTGGCCCCTGGTTCTGGACTCCCCCAACATTGGGAACATGTTTCCTGCCTCTAGCGTGTCCAAACCCTTAACAATCTTATATGTTTCAATGAGATCTCCTCTCATCCTTCTAAACTGAATTGAATGGTGGTGCTGGCTCGAAGGGCCGAATGGCCTACCCCTGCACCTATTGTCTAATATCTATTGATACACGTGACAATAAACAGACCTTTGAACCTATGAAAACCATATTTGTGCAATAAAAAATGTCAAAAGCAATTTAATGCGGGTAGTGGACTATCATAGACAATAGACACAATAAGCAGGAGTAACTCAGCGAGACAGGCAGCATCTCTGGAGAGAAGGAATGGCTGATGTTTTGGGTCGAAACCCCTCATCAATGAAGCAGATGCAAGTACTTCACAAAATGAGCGTCAGGGAGTTGGGGTCTTCATAGACTCGATGCACAACAGTAAACAACAGGCAATGGTGCTGAACATGAGGCCACTAGGGTGGTGTAGAACAGACGATTAGTTTAATCTCAAACACATCCGGAATGCTAGACTAGACCGAATTGTACTTTTGAAGAGATCTGTGTAGAGGTGACTTTGGAGGTGTATCAGACAGTGAAAAGATCAGTCAGAAAATTTATTTTAAACAATATATTTAAAGCAGTGGAAGAGGTCATCGATTTGAATTTGTAAATGGCAAACTCATGATCTATAGCATTACCATTTATCAGGCGACTGAATCGTTCTCTCACCTGCCTTCTACCTCCATCAAACTATCTTTAATCGGACTTTAGACACAAAATGCTGGAGTAACTCAGCGGGAAAGGCAGCATCTCTGGAGAGAAGGAATGGGTGACGTTTCGAGTTGAGACCCTTGTTCAGACTGAAGAAGGCTTTCGACCCAAAACGTCACCCATTCTTTCTCTGCAGAGATGGTGCCTGTCCCGCAGAGTTACTCCAGCATTTTGTGTCTATCTTCGTCGTAAACCAGTATCTGTAGTTAATTCCTACAGATTTAATCGGACTTTACTGGACTTTATCTTGCACTGAACGCTATACCCTTTATCCTGTGTCTGTACACTGTGGACGGCTTGATTGTAATCATGTATAGTTTTTTCACTGACTGGAGAGCAAGTGACAAGGAGCTTTTCGCTGTACCTCAGTATATGTGACAATAATAAACTAATCTCAACGAAGGCTGAAGAATGTTGGGAATGGAGTCCCATTAAACCTGAAGAACATATGAGATGAAATGAGGTTTTCCTTGGGGGGCAAGAATACACTTTGGTTGTATGAACCAAGGACGTTCGTCACCTTTAATTCTCTTGTGATCAGGTATAACTAAGGGACAATGCAGAAATCTATCTATCTATATTACTTAAAGTCTGATCTTGACCGCTTTTGGCCCACTGTGCTGCGATTTCCGAGAGAACGCCGCCACCTACGGCCGTCATTTTTGGCCACCTCACTCAGAGCCCCTCTGCGCCATCCGGGACTGGAGGATTTTTCCCATCGATGAAAAATCAGAGAGATATTCATGTTTTTAAAAAATTCGTCATTCTCTCTGCTGCCCCCGCTGGCGGCAGGGGGGAGGGACTATAAAACCCGGAAGTGTAGTTCCTCACTCAGACTCTGCCAGACCCAGGAAGCGAGAGGGTCACGGCTCTCTAAGCTGTGAATCACACTGAACGCACGTCTACTCCACAGTGAGTCCCATCGATATGGCTGTAAAGTGGCTGCAGCCCAATTGTTTGCCTCGCCTTTTTAAAAACGTTTGTGTTCACAAAATGAATTTTGGTTGTCAGGTGTGGCTGCAGCCCAATTGTTTGCCTCACCTTGGCTTTTAAAATCATTGCAACAGTTGGCAAGAATCCAAGAATCCATTCGGCCCACAATGTCTATACTAGCCCTCTGGAAACCAGTACCTTCGGCCCGCAACACCCATACTAGCGCAACAGACAGCCCCCCCCACTGGTGTGCAATATTGGAATTGGTGGAGAGGTGGAATATTGCATTGGTGACCAGCCCTCCCATGTGATGCTGGGACCCAACGGGTCCCACTTAGTCTAGTATACTTACAAAACTCTCATCTTGTCCTCTTCCGGTTTGCATTGTTTTAGAATTTGCACAAAAATGGGACTCAATAGCGCTACAATTTTTCGCCACCTTACCTGCCATTCTCCTGTGCTTAAAGTGCAACAAGTTTTGTTCCAATCGGTGGAACAGTACAAAAGTTATGAAAGTTTAAAAATAATAGAAACCCCCCCTTCCGGCACCCGCTGTCAATCACCGACGGCGAGGAGAATAAAGCTGAAGGAGCGGAGTGAGTAGCGTGCGGAGAGTGAGCAGCGTGCGGGGCGAGAGCAGCGTGCATGGAGTGAGCAACCTGCGGGCTGCTTCTACGAAGACCAGCATGATGAGCCAGGAGCCGCTGAGTGGAACCGAGAGCCATTGAGTGAAGCCGGAGCCAGACCAGGAGCTATCGAGTGAGGCCGAAAGCTGAAGGTGCGGGGTGAGCAGCTGCATCTGCGGTGCCCACCCCTCCCCACCCCCCACCTCCCCACACATCTGCCCTCCCCCCTTCCCACCCCTCCCCCATACCCCCACCCTCCCCACACATCCACCCTCCCCCACACACCTCCCCCACACACCTCCCCCCACACACACCCCCTCCCCCACACACCCCTCCTCTCCGGGTGCAGGATGCTTCCCCCATCGGTCCCAGACAGCACCTGCCTGAAGAACACAACAAGAGACGCTACACATACACACCTCTCTTCCCACCCCACACCTCCCTTCCCCACACCACCCTCCCCGATACCCCACCCCACCCTCTCCCCCCCTCACCTCTACCCCCTGCCCACACACACCCCCACTACCCTCCTCTCCTCCCACACATGAAGAGGAGGGGGGGGGGGGGAGGCGCTGGGGGATGTGGAAGTGAGCCGCGCCTGCGCAGTTAGGGGCTATGGGTGAGTGGTGGAATATTGCGTTGGGGAATGGGTTGCGTTGGGGGACCAGGCCTCCCGTGTGACTGGAACCTAACGGGTCCCACTTAGCGGCCTCTGCAGTCCGTCTGTCGTTTATTTATTTATTTATTTATCAATTAAAATTTTTTATTTTTGTTGTTGTCGCGTTTGAATGTTTGAATGTAGTTTAAAGTGCTTTTTTTAAAACTGGGTATGTGTGTGGGGGGCGGGGGGTGGGGGAAACTTTTAAAATCTTTCCCCTGCACGGAGAACCCGACCTTTTCCCTGTCGGGTCTCCGTTGTCGTTGGGGCCTAGCACCATGGAGCAGCCTCCAACCGGAACGGCCTGGGGTTCCAGTCGCGGAGCCTGCGGACTTACCCACCATCGCGGAGCTGGCCGAGTTCGGAGCGGGTGGAGCTGTGGTGGCGCGCGGCTGCGACCCGTCCCCCGGATATTCGGAGATTCGGAGATTCGGAGCTCCAACCGCAGGGAGACCGCTTGTCGGGGCTTCCGCAACGGCGACTTCTCCCGCCCGAGTTGCGGGGTTGAGGATGACCCGGCGCGGCTTTAAATGGCCGCAGGACACTTACCGTCGCCCGCCGGGGGCTCCAACACCAAGACCCGGAGCGCGGCCTTGCATCACCCGGCGCGGCTTTAATGGCCGCGGGACACCTACCATCGCCCACCGGGGGCTTTGACTTTGACATCGGGAGGAGAATGAGGAGTGCAGGGGAGAGATAAGACTTTGCCTTCCATCACAGTGAGGAGGAGATTCATTGTGATGGATGTTTGTGTAAATTATGTTGTGTCTTCGTTCTTTTTCTTGTGTGTATGACTGCAGAAACCAAATTTCGTTTGAACCTCAATGAGGTTCAAATGACACAAATAAATTGTATTGTATTGTATTGTATTGTATTGTAGTCTAGTATACTCTAAAATTGTATTTCCACTGTGTCTATCATGAGCTAAAGATGTTGTAAAACTCCTTCCAAAGAAGTACAGTCACTGTGGTGCTGCAGCCAATTTCCACGCACTGAGCTCCCATATAACAGCAGCATTATTAATGACAGGTAATCTGCTTTAGAGTAAGTGAGCAATATTGGCCAAGGCATTCGGTAAGTTGGTGGTTACATTTATGGAATGGGAATTAACATTGGAACAAAGTAATAAAGGCAGCATTGAATTAAACTCATGTCATTGAATATATCTGGAATTAAAGGGAATACTCAGACCCGGTAACAATAACAATGACACTAATGAATGTCTTTAAAAACTTAACTGGTTCATTAATGTCCTTTAGGCAAGAGAATCTGGTGTTCCCACACAATCTGGACTACATGTGACTTCAGTCCCAATCTCCTCGAGCTTTCATTCCCCCACCCTACAATCAGTCACCCATCTATGTTCTCCAGATATGCTGCCTGACCTATTGTTACTCCAGCACCTTGGGTCTTTTTCAGGTAACATGGGGATGGATAACATCCACTCTAAAATTGAACCTCGCGACAATGTAAACTCCCTCCGTTTTTTCTGTAGTGGGATTTGAACCGACAACCTAACAAGCTCAAATACAAGTGACACTGCAGGCATTCAATACACCAAGGAGCTACACTAGCAAACAAATGTAGCAGGTACGGCATAATAGCTCAGTGCAACAAATATTTACACAGTGAAGAACGCTGGATAATTTATAACAATTCATTTTGTCATTCTCAGGAGCAGAGATATTAATCATATTGCACTAAAGACCTGCAGTTATTTATAACACATTTATTCCAATTGGAAAAAAAAAATCATTATTTGTGTAGTTTTTAATAATTACATGGTTTGTTTTTCTTATGGCATTCATCAGAGAAAATCCGCTATTATTGCATATTAATATACTTGTACGTCATTGAGTTATGTTTTCAGTAATGATTCAGTGTTAGAATGTGCAGCCCAAACTGAACACTACCTGATATACACGACATATACTCTTTAAATTAGTGACAAGCCTTTGTTAGTTGATTGCATAGAATTATATTTTATAGAAACAGGCTGCTCAGCCAGCTGGTGGGCTCCACATGTGTTTTCTCCACCCGAAATGTGTCATGAGGTGAGATTTATCAAACTGAGCCTAAATTCTCAAGAGCTCAGAAGAATGGGAGGTAATCTCTTTGAAACGTACAATCTCCTTGCAGGGTTTGACAAGGTCGATGCGGAGTTCCTGCTTCTCCAGGATGGAGAGTCCAGAACCAGGCATAGTCTCAAAAATAAATGGTTAGCCATTTGGGACAGACGAGAATAAAAAGTGAAAATAGAGTCATACATCGTGGAAACAGGCCCTTCGACCCAACTTGCCTACACTGACCAACTAGTCCTATCTACACTAGTCCCATCTGCTTTCATTTGGCCCATATCCCTCTAAACCTGTCCTATCCATTCACCCGTCTGAAGGTTTTGTAAACGTTGCAATAGTACCTACCTCAACTACCTCCCCCATACACCCACCACCCTTAAAGCCCTGTCCAACTGTACGAGTTCATTCAAAGAGCCTGATTCGATCTCGGAGATTTACGGTAATGGCCGCTCGTAGGTACTCGGGGCTCTCATGGACATTTTTCAACATGTTGAAAAATCTTCACGAGTCTTCCCAAGTACCTGCCGTTAGCGTTACGAGCTGCTAAGAGACGTCCCCGAGCTCCGACGTACCCGCTACGTACATTCTACGTGCTTCCACGAGTTTGATTCTTTTTTTAAACTCGGGAGAGCTCTTGGAATGAACTCGTACAGTGGGACAGGGCTTTTAGTGTGAAAAACGTACTCCTCAGGTTCTTATTAAATCTTTAATCTTTCCCCCCTCACCTTAAACCTATGACCTCTGGTTCACGATCCCCCTACTCTTGGCAAGAGACTGTGCATCTACTGCATCTATTCCTCTCATGATTTTGTACGCCTCTATCAGATCACCCCTCATCCTCCTGCACTCCAAGGAATAGAGTCCTAGGCTGCTCAACCTCTCCCCAAACCTCGAATCCAGGCAACATTTAGATTTCTATAATTTGCAGTTTTCAGAGCTAAGATGAAATGAGCAGTGAGTCTTTGGCATTCTTGATCTCAGGGCCATGTATAGGCTCTGCCATTGAGTATGATCAGGGCAGAGATAATAAAAAAAGATATATTAAGGGAATGAAGGGATATGGAATAATGTGACACGGAGGTAGAAGATGGACCATGATATAAGGGGAAAGTGGAGCAGGCATGATGAACTGGATGACCTACTCTTGCTTATACTTTATATGTTCTTACTTTCAATCTTTCACAGCAATAATGTCAAAGATCAAGATGTAGTCAGAAGTCTAAACAGTTTATTGTCATTGTCAACCTTCACTCCGGGATTTCTAAATCTAGACTGACACACGACACAGGCCTGATGTTGATTCATTGTCAGTATTCCTATTCTTCAGATGAGTTCATAAATTGAAGACCCACCAGCCCATTCCGATGGGAATCAATGATCCCACACACACGACCGGTGAAATATTCAGGTGGTTTTCTGTTTTGCGCACTAATGCTGTTCAAGAAATTGAACAATATTTCCTGGCAAAACAGAATGAAGTAATTCGGCCCATTGAGTTTTGTTTAGAGATACAGTGCGGAAACATGCCCTTCAGCCCACTGACCAGTGATCCCCTCACATAAACACTACCCTACACACACACACACACACACACACACACACACACACACACACACACACACACACACACACACACACACACACACACACACACACACACACACACACACACTAGGGACAATTTTACATTTATACCAAGCCAATTAACCTACAAATTTGTACGTCTATGGAGTGTGGGAGGAGGAAATCGAATATCTTGGAGAAAACCCACGCAGGTCACGCGGAGAACGTACAAACTCCGTACGTACAAGTCAGGATCGAACCGGGGTCTCTGGCGCTGTAAGGCAGTAGCTCTACCACTGTGCCACCCGACCATGCCAGCTCTCAGAACATTCCATTTATCCTCGATAAGCTATTCTGTCTCGTATATGCCACCTCCCGCCACTGATTCTCCAATCACATACCTACACTAGGGGTAATTTACAGTGTACTATACACTTTTAGGATTTGGGTTTGTAAACTCTCAGTTGGATTTGACTGTGGGCTACTTTTTTCTCTTCTATTATCCAGATAGTTTCATCTACAGTTCACCACCATGACAATCCTCGCCCAACCCTATCAGACCCTGATAACATTCCTTTCTTTGCTCCAGTTTCTCTCTTTGTGGTATTGTTCATTTTCACTCCTTCTCACCGCATCCATTAACCCAATCCAGTATAATATATTAGCTCTGTCTCCACAGATGCCGCCCAACTTGCCGAGCAATTACAGCACTTTCAGCTTCCATTTCATGTTCTACCTGAAGAAGGAGTTTCAAGAAGAGTCTCGACCTGAAACGCCATCTATGCCTTTTCTCCAGAGACCTTGTCTGATCCGCTGAGTTACTCCAGCTTTTTGTTACTACCATCTTAAGGTTAAGCCAGCATCTGCAGTCAGTCCAAAGAAGGGTCTCGAACCGAAACGTTACCCATTCCTTCTCTCCAGAGTTGCTGCCTGTCCCACTGAGTTACTCCAGCATTTTGTGTCTATCTGCAGTTCCTTCCTACCTATGTTCTACAACAGTAGTTTAGGTGGCTGCACTAAGACCAGTGATTTAAACACTGACCATTAAGTCTATTTACCAGGTCTGCCAGTTTGCAAATTACAGTTTAATGTTATGTAGGCAGTTAAATCATTCATGCATTGTGCTTTGCTTTTATTAATTAGCAGCATCTTTGCCATTGTAAATCTGTACTTTTATCTGCGTCTTTCTGTTGATGGCCATGAACTAATAAACATCTCCAAGTGTCCAAATTCATCTTGTGCTTAGACTCCAATGTAATGACAAATAATGAGCAGTCTCTCTGAGGATTAACGATCTCCGCAAACTAACACTAGCATACACACTCTAGGGACAATTTACAATTATACAATTATACCGAGCCAATTAGTATGGCTTCCATCCTGATTACGGGTGCTGTCTTGGGTGGAGTTTGTATGTTCTTCCTATGACCTGCTTTCTCTGGGTGCTCCGGTTTCCTCCCACACTCCGAAGACTACAGGTTTGTAGGTTAATTGGCTTGGCATAATTGTAAATTGTCCCCAGTGTGTGTAGGATAGTGTTAGTGCGTGGGGATCGCTGGTTGGCGCGGATTGGGGGACGAAGGGCCTGTTTCCGCGCTGTATCACCTAAAACTAAAAACCAAACTCGAGGCACTGACATGTCTTCTTTGTGATTATATCTGGGTGCTTGGCCCGGGACAGTTCATCCAATATCAGTTTGGGAGCAAATAATTTCAGGAGGTTTAAGAGGTAATCAGAGTGCATTGTCTAATCCCAAATACGGATATAGATGCCAAATGCAGATTTGTTTGTAAAATTATAGCATTAACCAGGAGAAACTGTATGAGGCTGAGTGATCTGAGGGCATAGATGTGAAGTAGAGGGTTGTGTTGGAAGGAACTGCAGATGCTGGTTTACACCGACGATGGACACAAAATGCTGAGTGAGACAGGCAGCATCTCTGGATGGAAGGAATGGGTGACGTTTTGGGTTGAGACCCTTCTTTCTGTATATTTTCCAGAGATTCTTGTTGACCCACGGAGCTACTCCAGCAAGAGGAGCAACCTATACCCAGCCACTGACACTCTCCTCCGCTTAGCGGAGTTGGTCCTCACCCTCAATAACTTTACATTTGACTCCTCCCATTTCCTCCAAACACAAGGCGTAGCTATGGGCACACGCATGGGCCCCAGCTACGCCTGCCTCTTTGTCGGGTACGTTGAACAATCCTTGTTCGATGCGTACCAGGGCCCCATCCCCGACCTCTACCTCCGCTACATTGACGACTGCTTTGGTGCCACCTCCTGCACCCACACACAACTGACTGACTTCATCCACTTCACCACCAACTTCCATCCGGCACTCTAATACACCTGGACGATTTCCGACACTTCCCTACCATTCCTTGACCTCACCATCTCCATCGCAGGGGACAGACTCCTGACCGACATACATTATAAACCCACTGACTCACATGGCTATCTGGACTACACGTCTTCCCACCCTGCCCCCTGTAAAGACTCCATCCCCTACTCCCAATTCCTCCGCCTACGCCGCATCTGTTCCCAGGATGAGACATTTCATACCAGGGCATCGGAAATGTCCTCGTTCTTCAGGGAACGGGGATTCCCCTCCGCCACCATAGATGAGGCTCACACCAGGGTCTCATCCATACCCCGTAACACTGCTCTCTCTCCCCATCCCCGTACACGCAACAAGGGCAGAGTCCCTCTGGTCCTCACCTTTCACCCCACCAGCCGGCAAATACAACACATAATCCTCCGCCATTTCCGCCACCTCCAACGTGACCCCACCACTCGCCACATCTTCCCATCTCCCCCCATGTCTGCCTTCCGCAAAGACCGCTCCCTCCGCAACTCCCTCGTCAATTCTTCCCTTCCCTCCCGCACCACCCCCTCCCCGGGCACTTTCCGTTGCAACCGCAAGAAATGCAACACCTGTCCCTTCACCTCCCCCCTCGACTCCATTCAAGGTCCCAAGCAGTCGTTCCAGGTGCGACAAAGGTTCACCTGTATCTCCTCCAACCTCATCTACTGCATCCGCTGCTCTAGATGTCAGCTGATTTACATCGGTGAGACCAAGCGTAGGTTGGGCGACCGTTTCGCCGAACACCTCCGCTCAGTCCGCAATAACCTACCTGACCTCCCGGTGGCTCAGCACTTCAACTCCCCCTCCCATTCCCAATCCGACCTCTCTGTCCTGGGTCTCCTCCATTGCCAGAGTGAGCAACAGCGGAAATTGGAGGAACAGCACCTCATATTCCGTCTGGGGTCCTTGCGTCCTTATGGCATCAACATTGAATTCCCCCAATTTGGCTAGCCCGTGCTGTCTCCTCCCCTTCCTTCACCCTCTAGCTGTCTCCTCCCACCCTCCCATCCGCCCGCCCTCGGGGTCCTCCTCCTCCTCCCTTTTTCCTTCTTTCTTTCCCCACCCCCCATCAGTCTGAAGAAGGGTTTCGGCCCGAAACGTCGCCTATTTCCTTCGCTCCATAGATGCTGCTGCACCCGCTGAGTTTCCCCAGCAATTTTGTGTACCTTTGAGCTACTCCAGCAGTCAGTTTCTTTATATGTTTTTTTTTAATTTTATTATTTTTTATTTTATTTTATATTTTTATTAGAAGCAGTGTGCAAAAGTATAAACCGCGGCATATGACATAATACATTTATTGTACAGCTTCAATTTTAATTTTTAGCTAAAGGTGAGAAAGAAGAAGAGAGAAAAGGCAAGAGAGAGAGAAAGTGGCTGTGCAAGAATAGAACCCCTAAACTACCAAGTTGGTGTAGCTGAAGAGTGAGTAAGTAAAATAAATAAGAAAAACGTAGAGAAATAAAAAAACAAAAACAGAAAGAAATACAAAAAGTGATGATATACCTGCTTCGTATCTCTCCCCACCCATCACCCAACCCGTAATTCGATTTAATTCCAAAATTGGGTTGCACCATACTATCCTTGTAATGAATGGTCTCCATGTCTTCGAAAATTGCTCTGGTTTTTCTGCTAAGACAAGTCTCATATTTTCAAGGTGTAGCGTCTCAGACATGTTTGTAATCCGCATTTTAATAGTAGGGGCAGATGTATTTTTCCAGAATTTAAGAATTCGTTTTTTCGCCGTTATCAGGCCATAATTAAGGAAACGTCTTTGATAGCTCAGGGAGTTTTCGTTATTTGTAAAACAGCATTAGAAGTTCCTTGTTTCTAATAAATATAATCCTGTGAATGTTCAATATTTATGTTCTCGACCTAGGATTCTGTCTTCTTAAGAATCTTATTGACATGTTGCATGTTAACAGCATTATTCATGCTGCAAGATTTACCTTCTCTTTGAATTATTTGACTTGCATTTCCTTTCTCTATTCATTCAAGATTTTGCAATTCTCCACGCTGCTAATACTCTTGTCTATTTTCAGATGTCACGGTTCTTGTCACAGTTCAGAACATCCTAAGGCATCATTGTTTTTTCTTTAATTCCTCTTTAACGGATGTAATCGAACGTATAATAAGTAATAAACAGCCTAACACCAACTCATTTAGATCCTCATTGACCACATCCAATCATCTCTCTGTGGTCACATCTTCCTCTCAACTAAATTACCATCCTTTGCACATTATATTTCTTCAATGTTTAAAAAATATTTTCTGAGAATCTACCTTCCCTTTAAACAACGCCTTCAACATCACGCAGCGGAGCACACGCTATGATCCTGGGATAAATTCAGATAAACTTTCCAATTTCTAATTCAAGGGATACTAAGATAACATCACATGGAACTTGCCAGTAAGATTGCTGCTATTCAGATTATTTTTCTATTCCGTAGTGGCACAGTGGTGCAGCCGTAGAGCTGCTGCCTGACAGCGCCAGAGACCCGGGTTCGATCCTGACGACGGGTGCTGTCTGTACAGAGTTTGTTCGTTCTGCCTGTGATGGTGTGGGTTTTCTCTGGGTGCACCGGTTTCCTCCCACACTCCAAAGACATACGGGTTTGTAGGTTAATTGGCTTTGGTAAAAATTGTAAATTGTCTCTAGTGTTTGTGTTGGATAGTGCTAGTGTATGGGATGCTTGCAGGTCAGCGCATACCCGGTGGGCCGAAGGGCCTGTTCCTGTACTGTTTCTCTAAAGTCTAAAGCTCATTTAAGCATTTCACTTTTTATCACTCCAATGTTTTCTTAGCAAAGGCATTCACAAATTTGTGCTTTATCCTTGTGAGCAAATGTACAACATTCTTCAGAGATGCAAGGAACTGCAGACGCTAGAATCATGGGTAAAACACAGTGTTGGAGTAACTTTGTGTTTTATACAAAATCCTTCTTCCAAAGTTCCAAATTCCTCCTTAGGCTTGCTATACCCTACGCAGAAGTGGTCTCTTATTAGATGTCGACATGTCCATCAATTGGTGTTCTTATTTGCCTTCTTCTTTCATAACTTTCTGACCTATCTGTACATTGCACATTGCTGCCTTTTGGGATTTTTTCTTTATATTTAGTTTACTTTGGCTTAGAGATGCATCAGGGAAACTGACATGTTGGTCCATAGCAATCATTGATTAACCGTATACGCCTGTTCTACTGTATGTAATCCCACTTTCTCATTCATTCCTACACATTAGGGGCAATTTAAAAGGGGCCAATTAGCCTAGTAACCCACATACCTTTGGGACACATACCTTCGATCAGGTTATCATCACTGTAAATGTCCTTTTTCAAAAACCAGTTTAAAAAAAAACTCTTGAGATTTATTTTCTGCCTTATTATGAATATAACAGGAAAGCAAGAAATGGCAGCCCAGTTCCGATCTGGTGATAGCCCAGTCTGTTGTTGTTACCTGCAATGGACTTGACTTCACCTGGCTTTCCATATCCACGCCCTTCATTTCCAGGTGAAGTCGTCCAAAAATCCCAGAAAGTGTGAGGAAGAGAGAGAGAGGAAAATTAAGCATCTATGAACCATTGCGCTTGGATGTTAATACAGGAATATTTGAAGCTTTTGTTTTGCTTTATTAAAACGAGCCTCATTCAAGATAGATCAATGAGAGCAGCTTAGATGAGGGCCTTGGGCTTTGCATTGTCTCTCTGCAACTTCCTCCTGCAAATCGCCAAGAGATTGGAGACTGCATCTGTTGCCCTTGCAAGCCAGTAGTTACCATGGAGACCTGGACCTTAACTAAACTTATTTCTCTTCTCTAATGATTATACATTGACAGTTTTTTTTATTACTTATTATAATAAACAGTAATAATGCCCAGATTTATACATTGCAACAACATTTTTCAAAGTGGATGGATTGCATTCGGCACCAGCGATTTTCCGAGAATAGCAATGTGATGAATGACTAGATAATGCAGGACAAATGAATCGCAATGGGAAACATGCACTGGAAATGAGATGTGCAATTAACCTGCGTTAGTTTGGTTTGGGCAGGTCACCAACAAATTTGGTGCTCGTCATTATTGTGCTCATAGAGTTAGCACCAGCTGTACGACCAGATTAATACGGATTTGTGTATGCAAGTTGGCTTGTGGACAAGAACACCTCAAACTAACTTGGGCTGAAACCATGCCTGTTCTTCTCTTGGCTCTAACTTGAAAATCGTTCTGAGGGTTAAGAACTTTGCAGAAAACAATGCCAGTGCAGGGCAACCTGATCAACTGGCACCTAGGTGGGCGAGAAAGATCATCTATGTCCAGCACATCTGGAATCACCAAGGTCAATGTTGAATTGACAATAGGAATGTTTGGCATCAATGGCCAGGGCACTGTCTATAAGAGTTGGGACATCATTGTTATAAATGGTTTGGCTATGCTTGGGGGTATTGTGTGCAGTTCTGGTCAACATAATTTAGGAGGGGCATGATTAAGCTAGAAAGAGTGCAAAGATGATTCACAAGGATGTTATCTGGATTGGTGGGGTTGACTTATCGGAGAGATTGTTCAGTGTTTGCTGGAGCAAAGGAGGCTGAGAGGTTTTGTGGTATCAATATATAGAATAATGAGTGGCATAGATACCAGTGTATGTTTCACATGGTAGGAGAGCCTAAAAATGAAAGGCAGAGGTTAATGGTGAGAGGGAGGAGGTTTAAAGGAGTTCTGAAGGGTACATTTCCACACAGAGGGTGGTTGATATTTGGAATGAGCATCAGTGGTGCTGGTGAATGCAGGAACAGTAATGACATTGAAGAGACACTTTGACAAGTGCTTGTATGAGCAGAGCTTTGAGGAATATGGTCTGAATGACAATAAAGGAATCTAATTCTAATTCTAATTCTAATTTAATGCAGGCAAGTGGGATTAATAAACCTATATATAAAATTCAACTTGCCTGCTTTAATTTCATATTCCTCAAAGCTCTGCTTATATTTATACACACTTATATTTATAGACACACAGACACACGCACACGCACATACACACACACACACACACACACACACACACACACACACACACACACACACACACACACACACACACACACACACACACACACACACACACCCACACTCACTCTACATGATCACGTGTCCCAGGAAACCGCGCGGTGATTCACCCGCATAACAACCGCGCCATCGCCAACTAGACCGACGACCAAAGACTGAAACGCGCCCCGCTAGGTCCGACTCGCCCCACAGGTCACCCAGGGGACTGCGGTGATGCCGGGCGATGAGGCCTGTCTGGGCCGAAGGAGCCTCAGCGGTGACGGCGATGGGAGCCTTGGCGGCGGCGGGAGCCTCGACGGCAACGTGGGCCTCGGTGGCGATGGGGCTTCGCGGTCCATGTGCATGAGGGGGGAGGGGAAGACAATGGGGGGAACACTGTGAGGGAGGGTGGGAGAACAAAGGGGGGCCCTGTGTGGGGGAGGGGGGTCTCTCTAGTTTAGAATTCTCGGCCCAGGGGATAAGTCTGTGTGTGTTCGGCAGCCTGCCAACAGTCGCTTGTCTTTTTCCTTTTGTTTTCACTTTTAATTTCAAGTTTTTGTGTACCTTGTGTGTTGTGACTGTCGGCAGACCAATTTCCCTCCAGGGATGAATAAAGTTTTATCGTATTGTATCGTATGACAAGCACGCTACCAAAGCACTATTGTCAAAGTCAAGATACCTGCTAACTCTCCATCAGCAGACCCGAGTGCCTGCATTACAAGTACTTTGCCTGCCCTACTGTTTACTGCTGCCCTAGTATCCTGTAGATAGGTTACTGGAGTGATCTGATACTCTGTAACATCGGCACCCGTTAGACCACAAGTCATAAGAGCAGAATTGGGCCCTTCAGCCCATCAAGCCTACTCCACCATCCAATCATGGCTGATCTATTATTCCCTCTCAACCCTATTCTCCTTTCTCCGTATCAATCTCTGCCTTTAAAAACACCCAATATCAATAACCACAGACGTTTGTGGTGATGAATTCCACAGGTTCACCACCCTGTGGGTGAAGAAATTCTTCCTCAACTCCATTCTGAAGGTACTTCCTTTTATTTTGAGGCTCTGCCCTGTGGTTCTAGACTCTCCCACTAGTGGAAACATCCTTTCTTTCAAGCATGGGGTGGTTTCTGCTTTTGCTGTAAGTGCAGCTGATCTAACGTTGTACCAAGACATAACACACTCGGTAACATGCTCGGTTACTCTCTTTTGGAGATGCTGGTGGCACGTAACAACCACATAAATGAGCAGATTGGCAGGTTGGCCTCTGTCAGTTATGCTTGCACAAATAATGGCACTGTAGCAGATGTCTTGAATCGAGAATTTTAGATTTTTGAGATACAGCAAGGATAGCGGATGCCACCTTACATGGTTCACCATGCAGAGATGTCACACATGGCCTCATGTTGTGACCCATGTTGTCCATGAATTCCCAGCATGAAGCAGTGGTCTGATGAGGAAAGGCTGAGCAGATTGGGCAGATACTGTACTCTGGATTTTAGAGAAGTGCAAGACGATGTTGAAACATATAAGATTTCTGAGAGAGCTTGACTGAGAGAATGTTTCCTCTGATGGGCGATCTACAACATGGGAATAACATTTCAGAATGAGGAAGATAAAAATGCTGGAGAAACTCAGCGGGTGAGGCAGCATCTATGGAGCGAAGGAAATAGGCAACGTTTCGGGTCGAGACACTTCTTCAGACTGATGTGAGGGTGGAGGGTGGGGGGGGGTGGGGGGGGCGGAGACAGTGGGCTGAGGGAGAGCTGGGAAAGGGAGGAGAAAGCAAGGACTACCTGAAATTGGAGAAGTCAATGTTCATACCGCTGGGGTGCAAACTGCCCGAGCGAAATATGAGGTGATGCTCCTCCAATTTATGGTGGGCCTCACTCTGGCCATGGAGGAGGCCTAGGACAGAAAGGTTGGATTCGGAACGGGAGGGGGAGTTGAAGTGCTGAGCCACCGGGAGATCAGGTTGGTTATTGCGGACCGAGCGGAGGTGTTCGGCGAAACGATCGCCAAGCCTGCACTTGGTCTCACCGATGTAGAGCAGCTGACACCTAGAGCAGCGGATGCAATAGATGAGGTTGGAGGAGGTGCAGGTGAACCTCTGCCGCACCTGGAAAGACTGCTTGGGTCCTTGAATGGAGTCAAGGTGGGAGGTAAAGTGACACGTGTAGCATTTCCTGCGGTTGCAAGGGTAAGTGCCAGGGGAGGGGGTGGTTTGGGTGGGAAGGGACGAATTGAACAGGGAGTTACGGAGGGAGCGGAAAGCAGACAGGGGAGGAGATGGGAAGATGTGGCCAGTGGTGGGATCCCGTTGGCGGTGGCGAAAATGTCAGAGGATTATTTGTTGTTACAGAATGAGGACGTTGTTCACTTGAAATGAGGAGGAATCTCGGCTCTTGGTTTCCTGAATCTATGGAGGTTGAATCATCGAATATCCCCAAGGCAGACTTTTGATCTCTCCTGCTGAGTCTACTCTGCGTCATCTCCAGTGCATTCATACTCTTCCTATAGAGTGCTAACCAGAACTTACCGAATAGTGAAAGGCCTGAATACAGTGGATGTGGAGAGGATGTTTCTACTAGTGTGAGAATCTTGGGCCAGAGGTCGTAGCCTCCGAATTAAAGGACCTTCCTTTCGGAAGGAGATGAGGAGGAATTTCTTTAGTCAGAGGGTGGTGAATCTGTGGAATTCACAGCAGGCTGTGGAGGCCAAGTCAATGGATATTTTTACGGCAGAGATGGATAGATTCTTGATTTGTACGGGTGTCAGGGGTTATGGGGAGAAGGCAGGAGACGTCGCCTGTCCATGTTTTTCAGAGACGCTGTCTGACCCGCTGAGTTGCTCCAGCACTTTGTGTTTTTATCAGTAAACCAGCATCTGCATTATCCTAATATCTAGTAATCTATGCTGAGAAGTTTAACAGAATATTCAATAATTTGGGCCAGTGAACTGAGTTCCTTTTGCAGGGTCCGGCAAGCAGCAGGCACAAGGTAAAGTCATGGTGAAACAGAGGAGGGATAAGGAATTGTTTGATGCAGGCTGCACAGTCGATTCCCAATAAAATGCTCGTTGATTCGCTACAATGGAACACCTTGGCTGTTGAGAATGTCATGCCCACAGCCTGTGCAGTCAGGGCTGAGGAATGGGTGTAATGTGTTTGATTTGTGTTGCTGCAGAACTCACTTGAACGCACACAGGTCAAGGGGAAAATTCAGCTGCTTCTGTTCTCGGGAGTTTCATCTTTGATTGTTTTTCATTTTTTAAGGGATGGAATTCATTAGGGAGAACTAAGAATTAAACAGTCCATGCATTGATCGATTGATGGCAGAGTCAGTAAACGTTTCCGCTGAGATGCTCACATGCAAAATGTGATTGAGTATTTGAGAATACCACTGCCATTTCCAAACTAAAAATGTGTGTTTTTATTTGATTCAGTAAAACTACATTCGAGGCACCATATACATCTTACTTCAGGCTGACAGCAATAACGAAAACCATGATAACAATATCATTGAGATTTCAACTAAATGTTAAGCTAGTTGGAGCAGGAGGTGAACGGTCTCTCCATATCCTCTTCTCCATTGATTGTCACCACTGATCCGCCAACTCATTTACTTTGCGGGTCAGGGAGCATCTCTGGAGAACACGGACAGATAACATTTTGGGTCAGGACTCGAGGGTCCTGTTCCGTAACATCACCGATCCATGTTGTTCAGAGATGCTGCTTGACCCACTGAGTTACTCCAACACTTCGTAAACCAGCATCTGCAGTTCCTCTTTAATTTTCCTGTCTGATCCCCAATCCTACTTAGTTTAGTTTATTTTAGAGATACAGCGCGGAAACAGGCCCTTCGGCCCACCGGGTCCGCGCCGCCCAGTGATCCCCGCACATTAACACTATCCTACATACACTAGGGCCAATTTACATTTACACCAAGCCAATTAACCTACAAACCTGTACGTCTTTGGAGTGTGGGAGGACACCGAAGATCTCGGAGAAAACCCACGCAGGTCATGGGGAGAACGAGCAAACTCCGTACAGACAGCACCCGTAGTCGGGATCGAGCACGGGTCTCTGGCGCTGCAAGCGCTGTAAGGCAGCAACTCAGCCGCTGCACCACCGTGACTGCCCTACTCTTATATGTTAATAGATTATAGGGCAGAATTAGGCCATTATGCCCAACAGGTCTACTCCATCATTCAATCATGGCTGATCTATCTTTCCTTCTCAACCCCATCCTCCTGCTTTCTCCCTGTAATCCCTGACACTTGCTTTATTAATTTTATAAGCACTGCTCCCTTTACATTCCAAAAGGATCACAGGATAAGCACGGAGCGTCATTTGATCCCAGGTTATGTTTTGATTATTTTTTCATGTGGACATGGCTGACAAGAACTACATTCATTACCCATCATTAATTGTCCCTGAGACAGTGGTGATGAGCCACCAACTTTTCTTGCTGCAGCCCCTCTGGTGAAATTACTTCCACAGTGCTGTAGGGAAGGAATTTCCAGCATTCAGTCTTGATAATGTTGAAGAACCAACAATATATTTCCATGTAGATACAGGAGACTGAAATCTTGAGCTATAAAACAAACTGCTGGAGGAATTCAGTGGGTCAGGTAGCATCTGTGGAGAGGGATATGGACAGATCACGTTTTGAGACGAGACGCTTCTTCACCACTTTTAATGGTGTTCCTCAAACATTATTGGAAATGAATTTTACCATCAGTCCCTATAACTTTCCTCCCATTTCATCTTTATTTTGTGTCTTTTCTTTTAAATCTTTTCCCTAGTTCTTGAACTGTTCCATCGGTCTGAGCAAAGCCTCCGAAGTAAAATGCCGTCTATCCATTTCCATCCAGATACTCTCTGGCCTACTGAATACATTCGCAAGTTCAATTTAGTTAGCAACTTGGAGGAGGAGGTTCTCCTGTGTGTCGTAGAGGTTGGGGTTTTGGGAGGTGCTGTTGGAGTAACTTATGCAAGGAAATGTACTGAATTTAGCAAGTGGCTTACACAGCAGCCTCTGTGCACCATTGATGAAGGGGGTGAACATGTAGGGCAGTGGAAGATGTGAAGGTTAAACAGCATGTGTTGTCCCAGATAGTGCTGAGTTTCTTGACAGTTGCTGGAGCTGTATTCATCCAGGCAAATGGAGAGTATTCCACCCTGTCCCTCTTTGTAGATGGTGGAAAGGCTTTGGCAAATCCAGTTGGGTTTCCGATCAGTGGCAACCCTCAGGATTTTCCTGTGTTGCATCTTCGAAAAAGCTCTACCATTCATCCCAGTTCTTTCTTATTTTTCAATAACTCAATTTGTTTATAGTTCAGTTCTCGTTCAGAACCTGCTGTTGAATTGTTTTCAGACTGTATTTTGCAGATCAAAACAACTTTTATTATTACCAAAACAAATGCATTGTAGTATAAAACCCAATGGTTCATTTCAACATAGAGGCCACTCAGCCTTCTGACTTGCTGCAAGCTCCTTGAAGAGCAATCTTCTAATCCAATTCACCTGCTCTTCCCCTCTGGCCCTACACGTTATTGTCCTCAATTCCCCTTTAAATGAAAACTTCTGCTGATGATCTCCTCACATTATAGGCAATGGTTTTATCATCAGTCCCTGCAATTATCCTCTCATTTCTACTTTATTGTTTGCCGTTTGTTCTAAATCCATGCCCCCAGTCCAAGAACTGTTCATCATTGCCTACAGCTTCTCCCTATTAAACTTGTCATGATTTGCACACCTCAATCAAAACCCATCCAATCACACTTTCAATGAGCTTAAATCTGCACTCACTTGATGCTTGACTGTCAGAGGGAATGGGTTGTTCCTATGTTGCTAAGGCCATTACAAAGCTTTGAACATATCTATAAAGTTTCCCCTTATTCATTTCTATTTTAATGTGAACAAACCCAAAGTGTTAATTCCACATTACTAACGTCCAACAGAACAGATACCATTCTGGTAAGTTTTTTTTAAGATATTATAATCCTTCTAAAGGAGTGCCTGGATTTAGACTGATTAGATTTAGACTGTTCTAACTGGGTTTTCACTGGTTACCGATTTTTTTAAAAAAAAGCAGAATTTTATACTTTATATATATTATGCTTTTATATTATATTTTATGTCACTGCTTATGCAGCCAACGAGCCCGTTTATTCTTGAAGGAGTCTTTACAATTTCCCGTTGCCTTCATGGAATGTGCATTTTCTTCCAGCAGTCTCTGCACCGACACCATCTCAAAATTTTTGATTTATATTCTGTTTTCCCCATACTCTCTTTCAAAGTATATTACTTCAAACTTCTCTGCATTAAATTTCATCTGCCATGAGTCTTTCTGTCTCTCTTTTTTATTTCACCTATATCTTGCATTTTCCTAATCCCAATCCCTGGGGGAAGACTTGCTGTATAGTTTGAGAAAATATCTATTTTGCCACTACTTTCTGTTCCTTAGTTAACTTCTAATGCATTTTGCTGCTGCTCCTTTAACCTGATATAAGCTTCAATTTCGCTCATAAATTCTATGTGGTGTTTTACCAAATAACATTTTAAAACATCTCGCTGTAACATCAGTTGATATTATTGCTTTCATTACATTTTGTTTTGCTTTGAACGATCCACATTTCTTCTCCTTTATTAACCTTACCTAGACAAGGGACATTTCACTATGTCTTAGACTATTGTCCCCGAAGGATTCCCATGACCAATATTTTGCTGCATGGTCTGCAATGAATCCAAACCATTGCCAATTCCCCCACCATCCAAATCCTTGGGATTGCTGTTAATGAGAAACTTGAGTGTACTGGTTATTGTGGTGTTATGGGGAGAAGGCAGGGGAATGGTGTTGGGAGGCAGCAATAGATCAGCCATGGTTGACTGGCAGAGTAGATCTTGATGGGTCGAATGGCCTAATTCTGCTCCTATCACTTATGACCTTATAGAAGAGGTCAGAAGGGCCTGTTTCCATGCTGTATTTCTAAACTAAATCGTGAAAAGCTATGAGCGCTCAAGGAGCAGACAGCCATATTTTGACGAAACATCTTACCACCTTCTGGATAACAGATGGAGTGCAAATGGTTCAGATAGTGATTGTGCTATCCTCCTTTATACCTTCTCTGAGCTACTTTTTCTTCCATTGCTAAACCCATTGCCATCTGCTATCGATTTCACCATCTTTTCATTATTTCATCTTTCCTTCTTTCCCGTCCTCCCTTCCCCCTCGTCCGTTACTCATGAAGATATGAGCTAGGAATAGGACCAGGACACTCGATCCTTGAGCTTGCTCTGCCCTTCAGTAAGATTATATAGTCAAACAGTGTTGAAACAGGACTGTGCACCCTTTCCAGCTTAACATCTTTCCTATATTAAGGTGGCCAAAACTAACTCAATACTCTAAATGTGGCCTCTCCAATGTGTTGTACATCTGTAACATTACCTTTCAACTTCCATACACAATATTCTGACTGATGAAGGCCAATGTTTTGAAAGCCTTCTTCTTCTTCTTCTTCTTTCGTGTGGTGACACGTCGAGTTGATTGCATTAGTCGAAACAGGGCGGACCACATGAAGGTTGCAGAAAGCCTTTTTGACCACCCTACAAACCTGTGATGCCACTTTCAAGGAACTGTACCTGAACTAGATTCCTGTGGTCTACAACACTCTCAAGTCCTGCCATTCATTCTGTAGGTCCTGCCTTGGTCAGTCTACCCAAATTGCAATAGCTCACCTTTCTCTGTATTAAACTCCAACCATTCCTCAGCCCAACCGATCAAGATCCTGCTGCAATTTTTATGGCTGATCGGGTTGTAAACGTGTCGGCTTTCCTGGTTACCTGGGGCAACCTATCCTATTCTGCAGAGGTATCTGCGCACCACTATACTAAAACTATTCATCGATTCCATGTCCCTTTGAAGAAGAGTATCAAAGACTCGTATCCATCTGAGGAAATATTTTGCCACAACTGCCCTGTATGAAAGACCACTGATTTTTATAGTGTTTTCTTCTTTTAGATTCACCCACAGGAAGAATCATTACCTCCTTGCACTCAATTAGTACATTTATTGCTTTTAAAGCTGGATGACTAACCTTTTCCAGTTCTGAATTCAATAATCAATAAATCTGAAATTTTTCATTTGAATTCCCACTCAATGCTGCCTGACTTGTAATGTATTTATAGTTATGTGCTGTTATAAATGGGACTTTTCCACAAAGATAGAATTAATTTTGAAAGGTTTAAATGTATTAGCAGTCAGGGTAGACCATTGGAAACTTTTTCCCAGGGTGGGAATGTCAAACGGGCATAGTATTAATGTCAGAGGGACAACATTCAGAGGGGATGTTTAGTTGTTTAGAGATGCAGCACGGAAACAACTCTTCGTTCCACTGAGTGCATGTTGATCATTGAACACCCATTGAAATTAGTTCAATGTTACCCCACTTACTCATCTGCTCCCTACACATTAGGGGTGATTTTTACAGGAGCCAATTAATCTTCAAACTTGCAAGTCTTTGTGGGACCACCAATGCACCTGGAAATTTGCTGGATCAGAGGGAGAACATGCAAACTCCATACAGACAGCACTGAGATCACGATCGATGTGAGGGGCAAGTTATTACAGAGTAGTGGGTGCCTGGAATTTTCTGCCTGGGTGATGGTGGAGACAGATATGGGAGTAACATTTGTCAAGAGAGCGTTAGATACAGCTCTTAGGGCGAACGGAATCAAGGAATATGGGGAGAAAGCAGGGGAGAAAATCATGGCTATTCTGGATGAGCAGCCTTCACACTGTTTTTGATTTTCTGTTTTTGGATTGAATTCTGTTTTTAATTTGTGTCTCTGTGATGTCTTTATTACTTGTTATATTCCGATTATATGTTATTCCGATTACTATGTAAGGTGTCCTTGAGATGTCTGAAAGGCGCCCATTAAATAAAATTTATTATTATTATTATATTGAATTGCGGCGATGGCTCGATGGGCCAAATGGCCTGCTCCTGCACCTATTTTCTATGTTTAAGGCTTTTAGATGGGTACATGGATATGCATAGAATGATATGGATTTATGTGCAGAGGAGATTAGTTTAAACTGGCCTTCTGTTGAGCAAGGACACAGTGGGCTAAATAGGCTGTTCTAATAGATATGTTTGGCTATCAGTGGCTGCATTGTTTTCTGTAATCAAAGTCTTGCTGGAGTAAAATGACTACATCTAAAACTAGGACAACCCAGGGACTTAAAATAAAATGTGAAAGTCAGAGTTCACTTCATGTATTCCTCTGCTGTGCATCTTACTAATATGTGGCAGTGCGATATGATGATGACTTAAGGGGAACTAAACCCCAAATGTTTTCTTTCAGCGGCTGAGTGAACATTTCTGCAGCACCTTTTTACAGTAATGAAACACTCTGAAGTACAGTGACTTTTGTTTCATGCCTGCTGCATAGGGTCAACAATCTTTTATTTCAGATTGTTAGTAACGGCTGTGTTCTGCCTCTCGCCCCTCTGGGAACGTTTTCCTTTGTTTTCAATTTTCTCCCTGGTTGACTTCGTTCACCCACCAAATGGAAAGTTTAGTTGAGAGACGCAGTATGGAAACTGGCCTTTCGGCCCACCTAGTCTGTGCTGACCAGCAATCATGAGTGCACTAGTTCTATCTTGCACGCTAGAGGCGATTTTAGCAAGCTCCAAACTGGCATGTCTTTGGAATGTGGGGGGCAACCTGGAGCACCTGGAGGAAACCCACACTGTCACAGAGATAATGTACAAACTCAGTACAGACAGCGCCCATGGTCAGGATCGAACCTGAGTCTCTGGCGCTGTTAGGCAGAAACTCTACCGCTGCACCTCTGCCGCCCCAAAGCTTAAAGGTGTTGTGTAACTGCAGACTCCACAGCAACACAGACCTTCAGTCTCCTCCGTAACACAAACCTTCCCATCAATGCCCCCCCCCCCTCCTCACAATGGCTATTCACTTCTCCAGTTCTGATGAAGAGCCATTGACCTTAAGCATTAATGCCCCTGTCCCACTTAGGAAACCTGAACGGAAACCTCTGGAGACTTTGCGCCCCACCCAAGGTTTCCGTGCAGTTCCCGGAGGTTCCCGGAGGTTTTTGTCAGTCTCCCTACCTGCTTCCACCACCTGCAACCTCCGGCAACTACCTGCAACCTCCGGGAACCCCACGGAAACCTTGGGCGGGGCGCAAAGTCTCCAGAGGTTTCCGTTCAGGTTTCCTAAGTGGGACAGGGGCTTAACACATCTCACTGCTGATGCTGCCTGATCCTGTTTTTATTTTTCATACTACTTTGATGACTGAGAATAAGGCCACTCAGCCCATCAAGTTAATGCCACCGCTCAAAGCAATCCTATCCATTCTATTCTCATTTTTAAATTCCCAGTGACCACCTCATTCTCAACTATAACAATGCCCTTGATTCTTCTTCTCCCCACCGACACTCAGTGCAATTTACAGCGAGCGGTTAAAACTAACCAATTCGCACGTCTTTGGGATGAAATAGAGCACTTTGGGGAAAACCATGTGGTCACAGGGAGAATTTGCAGAGTCCACACATAGACAGTACTAGACGGAACCAGGCTCGGATTGAAGCTGGACTAGAGGCACCGTGTGGCAGCAGCACTGCCTGCTTGACCACTGTACTAATCAAAGATTGCAGACTTCCACTGCCTGCATTTTTTCCTTTTGATTTTTGCATCCTGGTTTTGCATGTGGCAATCCAGATTCCAGAGTTCAATTGGAGTAATGTTTCAACTCTAAAACTACTGAATCATGCTACGGAACTGAACTGGTATTGATAATGAATTCATTCCTCTACTTTGACAAAGGTTTTAACCTGTTAAAATGACTAACAATTGGACATGGTATTTACATTTAAACTTGAGTTTAGCTTCAGCCCAACATTCAATGTCATTGAATAAAGTTGATGTGCAAAGTTGAACAAGATGGCGGCCAATGCTGCCTTTGTGTGACCTACTATCTTACACTAGGTACACAAAATTGCTGGAGAAACTTAGCGGGTGCAGCAGCATATATGGAGCGAAGGAAATAGGCAACGTTTTGGGCCGAAACCCTTCTTCAGTCTGACTATTTCCTTCGCTCCATAGATGCTGCTACACCCGCTGAGTTTCTCCAGCATTTTTGTGTACCTTCGATTTTCCAGCATCTGCAGTTCCTTCTAAAATACTATCTTACACTGTTGAACTTGGTATGATTGTACAGAATGTATAGTTATGCCCCTGACCCACTTAGGAAACTTGAACGGAAACCTCTGGAGACTTTGCGCCCCACCCAAGGTTTCCGTGCGGTTCCTGGAGGTTTTTGTCAGTCTCCCTACCTGCTTCCGCTACCTGCGACCTCCGGCAACCTCCGGGAACCGCACGGAAACCTTGGGTGGGGCACAAAGTCTCCAGAGGTTTCCGTTCAGGTTTCCTAAGTGGGACAGGGGCATTAGATTGTCACTAAACTATGTAAAAAAAAAATTCCCTATACCTCGGTAAATGTGACAATAACGTACCATTGATTGAGGATTCTTCCTATTTTCAATGACAATTAGTGGTGATGTTACTAATTCAAACCAGACCATGGTGCTGAAGCATGGCGACTTTTTGGGCACTGGTCTCAGGATCATCCAATACAATCATATTATGCTCGTTTAAATCTCTATCCCATTTGGAAATTATGAGGATTTCTAGCTGAACTGTTCTGGTACTTTTTTTCTCTTTGCTCTACCTCTTGTATTAGTGTTGTCATGACTGTATTTTATGTGTAGATTAGTTTTATTTCATTTGATAGCACACGCACATAAAAGCTTTCCATGGTACCTTGGTACAGGTGACAATAATATACCAGGACTGACGCAAGATCAAATATGAACTATTTTAAATATCCAGGAACATGCATATGATTCATTGAGACAAGAGCTTATTTTTGAAAACAATTACCAGGTATTTGGCTGTGCCATACATTTACTCCAAATGCATTTAGTTTGGTTGGTCCTCAATTCATTTGGTTGGAAGCTCAGATTTGATTTCCTTTTTATAACTTTTTATAACCTTTTATTAAACATTGATTTTAAATCCAAAGGACTCCTGTGTGTGTGATTATGGTTACTAACCATATCACTTTGGACAATATTGGTGGCCTGACTCTTGCAATGATATACCATATTTGTTGAGGAGAGGCTGTGATTTCTCTGCTAAACTTTCTTGTTAATGCACAAGGACATGTTCTCAAAGTGTTCAGTTTGTTAATTTGAGATGCCAGTGAATGTGATCTCTCTAAAACTGCTCTGAAATGATTACTACTTAGGAGCCAGAATTTATGGTTAAATAATAAATTGTTAAGCTTGTTATAATATTTAATACGGCTCTCAGTATAATATATAATTAGGCTTGCTTCTTGAGAGGTATACAGCATGCTAAACTTTATGTTCAAACTCCAGTCTGTTGTTCTGGTACAAACATGATTATTAATCATGAATTGTGCATGTGCTGACCTTGGTGCAATTAGTTATTGGTTCATTAATTGTTTTTCCACAGAGCAAGGGGTCATTATTGACAGCCTCTGTTGTAATGCCGGTGGTGTCCTTGAGTAAAGCTGGGGCTTCTACTGCTAATCTCCATTTCTGGAATTCTTGCCGACTCAGGTGATTCTTGTGCCATCTCGCACTGCTAGAGCCCTTGGCAGAATCAGTTATGTGTGTTCGTGTCTCGCTGTTGTATGTTCATTGGATGCACTGGTGAGTGGAAGCCATTAAAGGCTCCTTTCAAGCTATCACTTCACTCTTGGATGCTTTTTACTGTGCTGGAGCTGATGGTTCATCTTCCCACTAATTCTGTTAGCTCAGGAGTTCCCCATTCTGCCTTTGCACGCTCTGCTCCTTCTCTGTATCAATGACCTCCACTCACCATTGCCTCCATATCGTTCCTGGTGACTTCCCCGCATGGATGCTTACAAATACCAGCCTCCTTGTTCTGCATCAGCTGAAGCCGTTCGTCTCAGTTCCAACACCTCGCTTGCTCCGCGCTTCCCCACGTCACAATGTTTATTTCCATGGTCGCAAATGAAAACTGTGGACTCCACACTCCAGCAAAGCTTAGTGACTGGATCAATTGTGTACGCTTAAATTCATATTTCAATTTCGTGCCACAACTTGAAGATACAAACTGTTTCAAGCAGTAAGTGAGGGCCAATAAAATAAAATGATTAGTGACACATGATGTGTTGTAATCTCAAGTGGTCTTGGCATGTAAATGTACGTTTAACGAGGCAAGGTAAACTTTAACTAAACATTAGTGTTGCTTCCTCAGTAAAAGGTGTCGATGTGGTTAAGTTTGAACATTCTGCAGAGGGAAATAAAGGATACAGTTTTAGAGATACAGTGCGGAAACGAGCTCTTCGGCCCACCGAGTCCGCACCGACTGGTGATCCCCAGACATTGACACTATCCTATACACGCTAGGGACAATTTACAGTCATACCAAGCCAATCAACTGACAAACCTGTGCATCTTTGGAGAGTAGGAGAAGACTCTTGGAGGAAACTCATGGGGAGAACGTACAAACTCCGTACAGACAACGCCCGCAGTGAGGATCAAACACAAGTTTCTGGCGCTGTAAGCACTGTAGGCAGCAACTCTACCGCTGCTCCACTGTGCCGCACAAGGTGTTTAAAATCTGACCCATTCAGCATTGTGAAAAACATCTAGTGGTCGGGAAGGAAGGTGCAAGAGAAGGGGACAAGGGATTCATTTAAGAAACAGCTGGATGCTTTGGGTAGCCTTATGCCAAGGTTAGTTTACTGAAGCAGTTCAAGTGGACTGAAAGGGCTTCCTCGTCTGGCCTGAAGTACTCAACACCTTCCTGTCCTAATGAGAATGAATAACCTTAGGTAAATGTATTCAGAAACACAATGTATTTAATATGATTGTCTGTCACATAGTGAGTGTGTCATCAGATGTGATTTATGTACCACTTTGAGCTGGATAATAATTCACTCACAATGAGTAGCACATGTGAACTATGCAGTCAGTGTTATGAATAGAATGTAAATCAGACTGGATAGCTGCCCTCAACATATCCTTTATTTATTTTTTCTTTATCTCTGCAGATTTGATTACTTTCACCTCCTGCGCTCGATGGTGATCAATTGTAAATCTTACTAAAAGCTAATGGGTTTTTTTGGTGCAATGGTGATTTAAAAAAAAAAAAAAGATGTTGAGCTTCTGTATAGTTGTGACATGTACTCTAATTAATTGTGAAAAGTAAAGTAAATGCACTTCATAATGTGCAAGGTCTTCAGCTATTCATGGCTGGGCTAAATATCACTGCTTTTTACATTCTGCTTGCAGGCAGATATTAGCTGTCTCCTTTAGTGCAGAAGTATGCTCTCAAACTCCCAGTCCCGTGAGTTTACCGTGGCAGCGGCGATTCTGTTGTCCTCTTCACCACTGGTCTGCAGGTAGACTACAGACAACTTCAGAAATTGATTTTCCCCTCTCTACCAAATCTCAAGTTAATGTCTAAATGATGAGCATGGATTAACGTCACCCATTCCTTCTCTCCAGAGATGCTGCCTGGCCCGCTGAGTTACTCCAACATTTTTGTGTCTATCTTCGGTTTAAGCCAGCATCTGCAATTCCTTTGTGTTTAAGAAGGAACTGCAGATGCTGGAAAATCGAAGGTACACAAAAATGCTGGAGAAACTCAGCGGGTGCAACCGCATCTATGGAGCGAAGGAAATGGGCAACGTTTCAGGCCGAAACATTGCCTATTTCCTTCGCTCCATAGATGCTGTTGCACCCGCTGAGTTTCTCCAGCATTTTTGTGTATCTGCAATTCCTTCCTACACATAAAGCATGGATTAGTTTAGTTTAGAGATACAGCACGGAAACAGGACCTTTGGCCCTTCGAGTGCACACTGACCAGCAATTCCCCGTGCATTAACACTATTCTACGCACACTAGGGACAATTTACACTTATACCAAGCCAATTAACCTACAAACCCGTATGTCTTTGGAGTGTGGGAGGGAACTGACGATCCCGAGGAAACCCACGCAGTCACGGGGAGAACGTACAAACTCTGCAACAACTCCCCCCGTAACATTCGAACACCCCTAATGTGAAAATGAATAAAGCCCCTCTGGTAACTTAGGTTTGAATACCTTAAAGGAAATAAAACTACAACTTGGTTAGCATGGACATGTTGGGCCGAAGGGCCTGTTTCAGCCCTGACCTTATGACTCTATAACAAGCGAAAACGTCGAGTGATATGGTCTCATGGCAGAATATTCCTTTTGATTTCCTCATTGGTTTTTGCTGCATCTTCTCTGTCTTGCTCAAACTGTCTTGAGCAAGTTCCAATTCTAGATTACCAATCCCAACCTGAATCTCCCATTGGCAGCTCCAGGTGAAAGTGTAAGCAGAGTTTAGATACTTCCATCTGAATGCAGAAGTCCTGAGCTTCCACACAATTGATCCCTGGGGTCTTGCTGATTCCAACAAACTGGTGATCCTCCAGGAATACACGTGTTTGCAAGAATTCCCCTGTATCAATCTGTAGCAACAATGAACAATTAATTTTCTTTTTTTGCAGCAAACATTGATCACTTGAATTTGTTGAGTAGTTTAATTATTGGTGCTTGCCATTTTCATCTCAATGATTTTATTTAAAATGTGTCAGGAAGCATGTTTAATATATAATATTTTTAAATGTGAATGTTGGAGGTATTCATTGATATTCAAGTTCTTTGATGTTGTTGATAAGAGGTTTCAGTTGAGTTTATTGTCACGTGTACTGAGGTACAGTGAAAAGCTTTTGCTGCGTGCTAACCAGCCAACGGAAAGACAATACATGATTACAATCGAGCCATTTACAGGGTATGGATTCATGATAAGGGAATAACATTTAGTGCAAGGTAAACCTAGTAAAATCCAATCAAAGATAGTCCGAGTGTCACCAATGAGGTAGATGGTAGTTCAGAACTGCTCTCCAGTTGTGGGAAGGTGATTCAGTACCTGATAACAATTGGGGGAAAAACTGTCCCTGATTCTGGAGGTGTGCGTTTTCGCATTTCTATATCTTTTCCCCATTGGGAGAGGGGAGCGGCCAATGTGCGACTTGTCCTTGATTAGGCTGCTGGCCCTGCCAAGGCAGCGTGAGGTATAAATGGAGGTGAGGTTTAACCAGGTAGCAAATCAATTCTGTGTGTGCGACTTGTTGAGGTCCCATCCTGTGATGCTGGGATTGGCAGGATTTAGTGGGTTGGGTTTCCTCTAGGTAACATCATGTTTTGCAATTGTGGATATAGATGGCTCATCTGTCAGGTGAAGATGTGTGTACTAGTGCTTCATATGTTGCATGGCAAAGAATCAAAACTGGATCCATCTTATTTAGGATTTAGCTCTATCTATCAAGATGCTTTTTCTGCATGCAAAGGTTCAACTTCTTCCTAAAGGTGGTAGATATTTGGCGTCCATTGAAACTGAGATTAGCTGACTAGGTCCGATGAAAGGATGTATAGCAATGAGGGTTAATGAGACTGAGCTGCACGTCAGCCTTGATCTAACTTAATGGCAAGACTGGTGCATGGCGGTTCAGCGGTAGAGTTGCTGCCTTACTGCGCCAGAGACTCGGGTTCAATCCTGACCACGGGTTCTGCCCGTACGGACTCTCACTGTGACCGTATGGGTTTTTTTCCCGGGTTTTCACCAGGTTTCCACCCACACCCCAAAGACGTACAGGTTTGTAGATTATTTGTCTTTAGTAAAGTTATAAATTGTCCTGAGTGTGTGTGTGTGTATGTGTAGGATAGTGTTAGTGTGCGGGGATCGCTGATCGGCGAGGGGCGATGGGGCCTGTTTCCGCGCTGTATGTCCTGACGAAACTAAACAGTCAGAAGCAGATAAATGTCAATCCTTTTCCTGTCGACCTCTTCACTGAAAGTAGATTTAATTTTCTATTTTTAGCCAAATGCATCACAGCACATAGCACCCACGTAGATCAAGATATCTCGGTGGTTAATGAGTTGTGTTTTTAAAAAAAAAAACCGTGCAAACTGATAAATTAAACGAATAAGAGACAGATTTTCCATAATATTTCATCTCTGTGTTGTCAATGTTCCAAAGCATTTCTTTTTGCAAAGTCTAACTGTGTCCAGAAGCAGTGGTACAGCGTGTCAGAAGCACCAAGATGAATGGCCGACTTATTTATTGCAGTAACTGTTATCCCTGGGCACTTCATGAACATAAAACATTGTCGAAAGAAGCAGTCAGTTGGCTCCCTCGTGACTGCTCTACCAATTATGAATGATTTTTCACCTTGCCACCATTTTCCCGCACTAGCTCTGTATCCTTGATATCTCAATCTCTATCCTCAATGAGGGCTTAATTTATTAGAAACATCAAAACATAAAAATAGGTGCAGGAGGAGGCCATTCGGCCCTTCGAGCCAGCACCGCCATTCATTGTGATCATGGCTGATCATCCCCAATCAATAACCCGTGCCTGCCTTCTCCCCATATCCCTTGATTCCACTAGCTCCTAGAGCTCTATCTAACCCTCTTAAATCCATCCAGTGACTTGGCCTCCACTGCCCTCTGTGGCAGGGAATTCCACAAATTCACAACTCTCTGGATGAAAAAGTTTCTTCTCACCTCAGTCTTAAATGACCTCCCCTTTATTCTAAGACTGTGGGCCCTGGTTCTGGACTCGACCAACATTGGGAGCATTTTTTCCTACATCTAGCTTGTCCAGTCCTTTTATAATTGTATATGTTTCTATAAGATACCCTCTCATCCTTCTCAACTCCAGTGAATACAAGCCTAGTCTTTTCAATCTTTCCTCATATGACAGTCCCGCCATCCCAGGGATCAATCTCATGAACCTACGCTGCACTGCCTCAATCAGAAGGAATGGTCCTTCCTCAAATTTGGAGACCAAAACTAGACACAATACTCCAAAAGTGTGCTTATCAGAGCCTTATATAACTGTAGAAGAATTTAATTGATTTAATTTTTAAGAATGTTGTTATCTATGAATATTTACAGACCCATTATGCTCTGCCAGTAAGAATTTAATTCTTCTATTTCATTGTTTAATTTGACAGTTAAACACTCTTGACTTGATGTCCTCACTAAAAGTGTCCCCACAAACTTTCTGGGTGAAGATATTCTCCATCCTGAATGGCAACCCATCTATTTGGAGACCATGTCCCTTTGTTCTAGACACCCCCAAGTATGTGGAAACATTACTCTTACATCGATCGTGTCAATTGCATCCCTGTACATTGGCGAGTCCAAGCGCAGGCTTGACGATCATTTCGCTGAACACCTCCGCTCAGACTGCCTCAACCTATCTGATCTCCCGGTTGCTTGGCACTATAACTCCCCTTCCCATTCCCACACTGACCTTTCTGTCCTGGGCCTCCTCACTGTCCGGGTGAGGCCCAGTGCAAATTGGAGGAACAGCACCTCATATTTTGCTTGGGCAGCTTGCATCCCAGAGGTATGAACATTGACTTCTCTAACTTCATGTAACCCTTGCTTTCCCTCTCTCTCCATCCCCTCCCCCTTCACAATTCTCTGACCAGTGTTACTGTCTCTGACTACATGTTATGTCTGTTTGCTTTGTTACCATCTCCCAGCTCACAATGATCGTCTACATTTCCTTGATCTCCATTCCCTTTGTCCTGTTTTCACACCTTACACTTCCTTATGTATATGCTTCCTTATCCATGTACTTCCCACACCCCTGACATCAGTCTGAAGAAAGATCTTGACCCGAAATGTCACCCATTCCTTCTCTCCAGAGATGCTGCCTGTCCCGTTCAGTTACTCCTGCATTTTCCACCGTGCCAAGCTCTGGAAGCAATTTTGCATCGAGTATCTTGTTGGGACACTGAGGTTGTTGCAGCATCAGGTATTCTTAGTTAATTCTTGACATAGTGTGGAGGTGAAGTGGGTTGACCAGATGGCTTCTGTGAGAGTGCGGCTCTCAAGGGGGAGGTAGAGAGGTTTCATGCACTCTTGCTGAAGATGATTATAAATACTTCAGCTTTGACTTTGGCAGTCACATGCTGGGTTCTGTGTTCTTAGAGCTTTCTCCTCGTTAGAGTCTTTGTGTCCATGACTATTCATGACTGGATATGGCAGAGTCTGCCGTGTTTTGACGTGATGCATTACTTGTGGAGTCTTCTGATCGAGTCTACATACAAGATTAGAAGTTGTTCAGCCAGAGCTGAACACATCTGCATACAATGGTGTCTGTCTTGTGCTTCTTGTGCGTGGTGGTGGAAAGATTGGTGAAAACAGGGCCGCGACGTGAACGCTCTTTCCCTGACTCCTCTTGTGGAATAACTGAGCTCTCTTATTTCTGAGCTGCCCAAACCTATCCTAACTGCTTGCATCATGGCCTGGTATGGCAATTCCAATGCACAGGAATGCAAGAGGCTGCAGAGAATGGTGGACTGCAGAAGACGCTAAAGCGGATGGTCTGAAGATGATTATTAAAAACGAGCAGGATCTTGATCAGTTGGGCAAGTGGGCTGAGGAATAACTGAAGCAGTTCAATGCAGATGAAGGTGAAATGTTGTATTTTGGGAAGTTGGGGCAGGACCTTTGCAATAAAGTGCTATGCACTGGGGAATGTGGTAGAGCAGAGGGATCTAGGACCACATGTACATAGATCCTTGAAAATGGTGTCACTGATCGATAGGGTGGTCAAAAAGGCTTTTGGAACATTGGCCTTCATCAGTCAGTGCATTGAATACTGAAGTTGGGATGTGTATGAAGGAACTGCAGATGCTGGTTTAAACCAAAGATAGACATAAAATACTGGAGTAACTCAGTGGGACAGGAAGCGTCTCTGGAGAGAGGAATGGGTAAGACCCTCCTTTGGTATGTTCGAAGGGCCGAATGGCCTACTCCTGCACCTATTTTCTATGTTACAAATATACAAGATGTCGGTGAGGCCACATTTGTAGCATTTCAGTTTTGGTCATCCTGCAATAGGAAATATGTTGTTCAGCCAGGAAAAGTGTGGAGAAGATTTATGTGGATATTGCCAGGACTTGAGCTAGAGGTAGAAGTTGGGCAGGCTAGATACGATTTCTTTGGCTGTTATTTGACAGATCTGTTAAAAGGTCTACGAGGTCCTCCCCAGAATTTAATGTGGAGAAAATTTATGGGATAGACAGGACTCAGTCTGCCTTCAGATTGGATTAAGACTAAGGAAGGGACACATTTGATATGTGGTAAAAGTCTGAAGTAGGATTGGAAGGGTGCAGAATTATGCAACCAAACCTTTACTCACTTGAGTGGTGACAATTATTAGAAGATGATGATTGTGACCAACCCAAGGTCACGTGCTCTAAGACAGCAGCTGGTTAATTTCTGCCTCTTGTGTCTCATTGAATGAATGATACTTTGTTGGCACATGTACCTAGTACTGTGTAAAGCTTTGTTTTGTGAACAGCCCAGGCAGTACACAAGTGTCTCCACGTGTTGGTGCTGACAAAGTTACAGAAGTACCCAACTGGTCCTAGCTGCTGCCTGCCGCCACAAGTGGCATCGATGCCCCCATTGCTCTCGCCGGTCCCTCCTCTTGGTCCCCCCACCCTCTCGGGTCTTTCCCCCCTCGCCCTCTCAGCTTTCTCCCCTTCCTCTCGGGGCCCTCTCCCTCAGCCTCCTCCATCGACGTCGTTGGCTCATCATACGGAGAAGATAATTCCTCCTCAACCCATGGGAATGTGACATGGGTCAAGTTTTCGAAAAAGCTTCAAGTCTTGTGGCCATGTTTTGGAACCGATTGCTGAGGAATCACCTTCAGAATTAGCACAAGCGCACGTTGTCAATTTGGAGGAATAGTGCTCCCAAAGAGAGTGACCTTGCAGAGACTTGGTGATGAATTGGCCCTCAAAATACTGAAGGGAAGAAGGTACATTATGTCCAACTATACTAATGTTGCACAAGTCTTCAGCTCGCCGGCAGTAATACACATCATTCATTGACTTTAATTGCATTAGTATAGTATCTTCAGATTACAATTGAACTTCCTCAAAGTCAGAAAATGACTTAATTGTCATTAAGTGTATGAACTCTGTCAGAACAGCTAATGCTCAAAGTTCATGTGCAGACATGTCCCACTTTGCTTTTGATTCCCCTCGACTTAATCCCAGGCATCGCATGCACTGAACCGTCAATATATTGAAGCTGTCTGTGAAATGGATACCAGCTAGTACTTAGATAGAATACATATGTTGCAGTGCAATGAGAATGCTGCTGCTTCCAGCAATCCCGGTTTGCATGGAGTTTAGGAGGAAATAAACAGGAGTGGACTTATTTTACAATGTTGGTCACGCTAATAAAAAAATAGTTTTCCATCTAAAAATTGATATTTCATCTTTAAAGACCAGTGCAAATGGTTGCGGAAGTAAGCATCATACATAAACGTCGAGGGTTAATAATCTGGCAAATAACTTTCAGTGACAGTGCAGCCGCAACGGTAAATGAACACAAATTAATTGGACTTTATTTTTGCCCCCAAAGCACACATTTAAAGCCTATTGTGTCTTCCCTTTACTGCTGAAGAAAAATAGTCAGGCACAATTCCATACCATGCAGAAAATTAAACATTCATGTGAACAAATTAATCGTTGGAGAGAGACTATGAGAGAGTCTGTTAATTATTCTAGTCAGTGAGTTGAGGATGAAATGCTGTTATTTTCTCTCTTCATGGTGTTTTAAAGTGAAGTTTGTGTCAAAAGGAATGCCAGCCAGCTGGCCTGCTGAAGTCAACGGTTATATGAATATTCCCATTAACTTTCTGATACTAGTGATGTTCTAAAAATACATTTATCCACCAATGATGCTGCAACATCAAGAGTTGGTCTTTGCAAAAATCTATGTGCATAAAACTCGGGCAAGACCAACAGATTGAAGACTGTACAGAGGACTATAAAACAGCCATACTTGAGGGAAATTGAACAGGAAGCCTGCCATTTTAGATCCTTTAATTGTTAATTGGCTTGATCATAGAATTATCATTCATAACACAAATAGGATTCTTGCCTGGGCCGTGCTGAAGGGTTTGCCAGGAGTTGTGAACAACAGACTATAGTTTAGAGGATATTCTTGGTGTACGGCCAGCATTTTCCCCTTGGAATGAGATTGCTGCTAATAGCGGCTCGTACACATTTTTCCTCCACCCTTCTTGGCATTTTTATTTCGCTCTCCAGTGCATCAATTTTAAATTCAAATTGAAATCTTTACAGGGTCAAAGAAAGACGAGGACGAGGAGCAGAGAGGAATGAAAATAACGGGGGAACCGCAGTGATACCAACCTTCCTGTTGCCTGTGTTGGTTTCAAAATGCAGTTTGGTTTCCTCTTGCTTTTAATCCTCTGCAGTGAGGATTAGGTCACCATCTGGATTTTACAACTTTTCTCACCCAGTAATACTGTTGTGCAGAGCAGCTGACACTAATATCTCTTCTGCCTGATTTAGCAATGCAGGGCCCTGGAAAGCAGACATCATTCTGGGAGAGGCTTTGCTCTACATAGCTATTTCATGGACTCTATTCACCACCAACCTTAATAGTACTGTGAGTGAATGGTCAGTCATTTGACAGATGTGATATTCACCCATTGGTGTGTGTGTATACTAAATATCAAGCACAATGAAATGTATTCATTAGATATAGCTCTTAGGGCTAACGGAATCGAGGGATAAGGGGAGAAAGCAGGAACGGGGTACTAATTTTGGATGATTGCCATGATCATATTGAATGGCGGTGCTTGCTCGAAGGGCCGAATGGCCTACTCCTGCACCTACTTTCTATGAAACTGTCCAAGACCTTTAACACAATGTCTCTCTTAGAGGTGCTCTGGCCTTTTATAGAACATTGAACACAGTACAGCACAGGAACAGGCCTTTCGGCCCGCAATGTCTGTGCTAACACGATGCTGTGTTAAAGTAATTTCCTTTGCCTGCACACGATCCATCTCATTCTCTGCATATACATGTGCCTCTTAAATCTTAAGGCTTCTGCAACAACTATCGTATGTACTGAAGATAGACACAAAAAGCTGGAGTAACTCAGCGGGACAGGCGCTGGATAAAAGGAATGGGTGACGTTTCGGGTCAAGACCCTTTTTCAGACAGTCAGGTGAAAGCTGACCTTTATCATCACATGTTGCAATGCGTTCAGGCGCCCACTGTAAATAGCTCGTTCTAAGCTGCCCCCCAGTCTAGTTTCAGTTAATGAAATACTGAATCAAGCACTTGAGCAAACTTTACTTTGGATAACACAACAGTTCCCCTATACAATACCTAACCACTGCGGGTTTGATCCTTGTAAATGCTTGGCCAAGCCCTTTAGCCTTGTGCAAGCAGAGGCACTCCAAAAGGTCACACAGTCCCAAGTGCTCTTCCAGAAGCTCGACAAAGGACCTCTTGGGGGCTGCCTTTTATAAGTTCACGGACCTCGAGGGGCCGAACTACATGGGGGTGGTCTCTTTATAAACCAATCAAACATGTTGATAATAACAGTACATAATTGACAGCTCCCCCAACACAATAATATAAACTTATATACATTGTAATCGAAAGAAGCTTCTAGAAGGAAGCCAACACAGATGAATAATGCAACATGTGCCCTGGGATTCAAACAGTTCCTCCAAGGCTCAACATCTCAACCAATCAACAACTAACAAAGTAAGGCTTCGCAACATTATATATGTCATGTACACTCAGTTTGCATTGACCCAATCAGTTCGATGCATTTTCCATCTCATTGTAAGATCTCTGTAGATGTCCCATTCATTTTCTGCAGCATTTATCTGGGCCACACACATGCTGACACCATTCAGCAGCTTGTCTCAGTTCTGCAGAGGCACATTTAACGACCAAAATGGCCTAGCAGCACCTAAGCCCTTACTCAATTTTAATGCCATGGCTGCTTCAATATAGCCAGGATTTACACCACCACTTCTGTGTAAAACAAAAACACTTGTGCATCTCCTTAAAGCTATGCCCTCTAGTCTTTGACATTTCCATCATGAGAATATGGTTCTGACTTTCTTTCCTTTCTCCGATTCTCCTAACTTTATATACTGAGAGAATATTCTCGTACTGCATTAGCAAAGGCTTGCCGCTTTATGGGAGCATTTTCAGAATGAGTGGGATGACTGTGATAACAGGGAGATCTGTCTGAGACAGGAGTGTATTTAGAATGTGTTTTAAATAACCTACTGACTAATGTGGTGCCTCAGTCTGGGAGATCATCACTTATTCTCAGCCCTCTCTGCTGTAGAGTGTGATGTGGGTTGAATAGATCGGCCAGTCTTCTGCCACAACAAATACTCCCATTAACTAGTTTAATGAGCGGATTCAATGCAGATCAGAGCAGCGCAAATTTGTGAAGGACACAAAATGATTGAGGGTCAATGATCCCTTGGGCCGAGCTATCTTCCCACCCAGTTATTCGAAGGAGTCAAATATACAGAGAGAAGTAAAGCAAGAGCTAACTTCAAGATCAGTTCCTCTACTGCTCTTTAAGGGAGTGGCACAGCTGGTAGAGGCACTCATTCACAATGCTGGAGACACGGGTTCAATCCTGATCTTGGGTATTGCCTGTGTGGAGTTTCGATGAAACAGGCCCTTTGGCCCATTGAGTTCTTACCAGCCATCAACCATCCATTTTGCACGAATCATATTAATTTGATTTTAGTTTGGAGATATAGCATGGAAGCTGGCCCTTTGGCCCACTGAGTTTGTGCCGACCATCGATCACCCTGTACGCTAGTTGTATGTTATCTCACTTTCACAACCTACACACTAGGGGTAGTTTAAAGAAACCAACTAACATGTAAGCCTGCACGTCTTTGGCAAGTGGGAGGAACCCGGAGAAAACCCACGCGGGCGCAGGGATGTTGTACAAACTTCACACAGACAGCACCCGCGGTCAGGATGGAACCCGGATCTCTGGCGCCGTGAGGCAGCAGCTCTACCACTTACACCATTGTGTCACCCCTGCAACATCCCCCAGGTTTAACACTCAACTACAGACACAGGGCAATTTACAGTTTCCGGGCGAGTGACCAAGCTGAATGTCTTTGGAAAGCTGGAGAAAACGGGTGTACCCAGAGGTTGGACTTGGAGGGAGAGCGTGTGGAGTTTGCACGTTTGACCTCTGGGTGCTCCTGTTTCCTCCCACTTTCCAAAGGTGTGCAGGTGGATTGGGTTGGAAACTATGGATTGCCTGAGTGTGTAGTTGAGTCTTAAAATGTGGGAAGAGATGAAGCTAGTTGGGAGTGGGATGAGGGGGTGGGGAGGTGAAAAATAAATGGTATTAAGGTAGATTAAGTGTAAAAAGGGTGGTTAATAACTCAATGGAGAGTGGGCCTGTTTTTGTTGTTGGATCTCTCGATGAAGCCCTGCAATGTCCCACAAAGACCGTCACCCTTCCAAGGCAAGAAGGAACGGTCTGAAGAAGGGTTTAGGCCCGAAACATTGCCTATTTCCTTTGCTCCATAGATGCTGCTGCACCCGTTGTGTTTCTCCAGCACTTTTGCCTACCTTCAATTTTCCAGCATCTGCAGTTCCTTCTTAAACAAGGAACAGCAGATGCTGGTTTAAACTGAAGATAGACACAAAATGCTGGAGTAATCCACAGGCAGCATCTCTGGAGAGAAGGAACGGGTGACGTTTCGGATCGAGGAAGGGTCTCGACCTGAAACCTTGCCCATTCCTTCTCTCTAGAGATGCTGCCTTTCCAGGGTAGTTGTCCAGAGCCAACTTTCTTCTGAGCTGAGATCTGCAGTTTAAACTTTGCTTCAGTTTTGCTTTCTCGCCTGGTGCTCCACACCCCACCGTAAAAATATAAATAATGTTCAATGTTCCCGTGCTTGTACCTCCTTGTTCTTTGAGTGCCAGAATTAGCAATGTGGAGGCAGTTTGCTCCAGCACCAGGCCCATCTTTGTTGCAGTTACTGACACGAGCGCCTCCACCCTCCGATTATAGGGACTCTGATGATGATAGTGCAGCAAAGTTAAATGCTAAATGAGCTTCCTGTAATTGTTACGGCAACTTATTCATGAGTTCGATGAATCACTTGGAAGCTGTATTAATTACTGACTGTGTGTGCAAGCGATTATTCATGGGTGCTCCGAGTCCTTCGGCATGAAGGAACGGATAAGTAGGGGGAATATCGTGGCAGCACTGCAGGGAAGATTTTGAAACTAGAGTATGTATTTTCAATGGGATTCGGACATGAGCGGAGTAAGAAATTCAGCATCCATATTACACTGAAAGCTAAACCATTTAAATTGCGTTCAGACTGTGAATCTGTGTGGCTTAATGCCTCTTATTGGAATGAAAGGCTCATTTCACATGTATCTGGCATGTCGCCAATCCAGGGCTTTACATATTTGACCTGCCAACCATTAATTCTGCTTATTTCGATCACACGTTGTTTAGTTGCATGGATAATTCAAAAGGAAAGGCTTTTTGTATTATTTAACATTTTACTCGTCCTGGATCAGGCCATGAATGAAATGTTTATGTTAAGTAATAAGTAGTCTAATCATTACTCACAGAGCAACTGACAACATAGAATATCTTCTTTGGAGTTCATTAAAATAGCTACACTCTTTAAAAAAAGATGCAATCTCTCAAATGGTTCCCACAATCATAAACTTACATTTCAGCTCAAACTGCACTGGAATGATTCATCAGGAGCTCTGGTGTTGGAGATGGTTTCTGATGTGATAAAGTTACTTATTGCAATCATGACCATCAAAATAATTCATTAAATCATTAAAAAATAGTCATGAATATTCACAGTGTGGAAGAACGGCAATCGGCCCATCAAGCCCATACTATCCAATAATTGCGAGTTTTTGTGTTGCTCTTTCTACTTGTTCAATATTTGTACAAAATAGTTCTGTTCGTCATAGCTGCTGCTAAGATATGCGTTCCATCTATACTTGGCCTTTCAATGTTGTCTTTCAACTAACATGCCTTCTTGATCAATCGGGCACAAAGTTCTGGAAAGTTATTATAAGCTTTGAGTCGATGCTTCCCAAAATATTATCCTCAAACTAATTTAGTTTACTAATTGTGTTATTATCTTTATTTTTTTCATTGGACACCTTCCAAGATTTTTTTTGTTGTGCTCCGAATTAATCTGCAAATCACAAGTTAATGTATCCTTTAATTAATCCCTTAATTGGCTGAGACTTTCAATCTGTATTCAAAATCAGAACTTGAATCCAGTCTCTCTCAGTGGGCGAAACATTTTAGATTTTAGTTTTAGAGATACAGTGCAGACACAGGCCCTTCGGCCCAAAGAGTCCACACCGACCAGCGATCCCTGTACACGCGCACTATCCTACACACATGAGGGACAGTTTACACTTGTATGAAGCCAATTAACCTACAAATCTGCTTGCCTTTAGAGTGTGGGAGGAAACCAAAGATCTCGGAGAAAACCTACGGGGAGAACGTGCAAACTCCGTCCGGACAGCACCCATAGTCGAGATTTAACCTGGGTCTCCGGTGCTCCAAGCACCGTAAGGCAGCAACTCTACCGCTGTGCTGCCCTAATTTCATTGCAGGAAACATCCTGGTGAATCACTTTGATACCCTCACCAGAATAATCATGACCTCTCTAAAGCGCAGTGACCAGAACGGCATCCAGCCTAATAGCCTAATCAATGTTTCATATGGTTGTACCATAATCTCTCTGCTCTGATATTCCATGGCTTGGACAATGAAGGCAATTAAAACTTCCCCACCTTGTATACATGTGCTGCATCTTCCGTGTTTCTTGGACTTGCATAGTGTGGTCGCTAGTTTCCACGGTATTCTGTTGGGTCCTACTGTTCATCGAAAGTCCTCCCAATGTCCATCACTATGCATATCAGAACTAGATTCTCCCTGTCCTTGATCTGCCAAATGTACAGGATTGATTTGGTCCTGTAACCTTGGACTACCTTCACCACTTTCAAAAATATCATAGCGTTATCTATGAGCATACTACCAATACCTCCAACATTCACATCTGAATCATTAATATAGGTAGTATACAGCGATGGTCCCAGCATCGACATGCTGGTTTAAAGTATTGATTAATTTTCAAGTATAGATTGTACTTTTCTAAAGCCTTTCCAAGTATAGGTGAATTCTTTCCCTCTGAATTTTTTTTCCAAGTTCCCTACCATTGTCTTTCTGGCCTATCATTGCGCGGTTTAATCCTGCGTATCAGCTTCCAATCAGAAAAACAAACCTTCAACCATTAACCTCTGCCATCTTATTACCAAGCCCAATTTGATCCAATTTGCTGACTTGCCCTGGTCCACATGAACGCTAACATTTTGGACGGCATTGAAGTGAGACCTTGTTGAAGGCTTTGCTGAGGGTTATTTAGAGTACATCTGCACTGCCCTCATCAATATATTTTGTTACCTCTTCAAAACATACAGTCAAATTGGTCAGCCAGAAACTCCCCGTAACAAAAGTGTGCAGCCTACCGTTGATTGATGACTACCTTCCCAAGTATGGATTAATTCTCTCCCTCCAAATTTTTTCCAACAACTTTCCTACCACTAAATCTTTGGCCTATAATTACCTTGTTTAACCCTGTTGCCCTTATTGATTGGCCTTAAGAATTACATTTGTCCCCCACCGTTCATCTGGCAATTCACCTAAAACCAATAAAGGTTTAAAAATCTCTTGCAGAGTCCAAGCAGTTTTCTCTCCTGTCTCCTGTCGAAGCCTGAGATGCATCTCATCCAGCCCTGGGCATTTATCTGGCTTTTAAGACCGCTAGTGCCTCCTCTTTCACGGCAAGGTTCTACAAGGCCACGGCTGTGCAGTGGTAGAGTTGCTGCCTTACAACGCTTGCAACCCGACCCGAAACGGCACCTATTCCTTCATTCCATAGATGCTGCCTCACCCGCTGAGTTTCTCCAGCATTTTTGTCTACCTCAAAATAAATGAAAGGCTTGTCGAAGCATGTTGAATTGTTTAATGGTGCTCAAACAAGCATTTCACAGAATCAAGTTGTGTTATTCTAACAAAATAGAATTACTTTTAAAAATATGTTAATTTAGAGAATGAAACCTTTTATCCAGTGAATTTTATCCACTGTGAGACCTTTTACATTTGTGTTCCTAAAGACCTAGAGCATTAGAAATAGGGGTGAGAGAAGGCCATTTGCACCTTCAGCTGCCGGCTTCACTTTCTATATCACAGCTAATCTTCCCTTCAACACCATATTCCAGCGTTAAGGTCATATCCCTTGATTCCGTTAATATCCTGAAATGTACCCATCTCAGTTGTGAATGTAGACAATCACTATGGCTCCTCCAACCTCTATGGTGGAGGATTCCAACCATTCATCACCAGTTGAATGAAGAAAGTTACTTTCACTTTAATCCTACATGTCTCTCTCTTATTTTGAAATCATGACCTCTAGTTCTTGATTCCTCATTCAGAAGAAACAATCTTCCTGTATCTATCTTTGTAGACCTTAGTATGCTTCAATGAGGTCTTCGCTTGGTCTTCTAAGACTGAAGGTCTAGCCTAGTTGGTATCTCCTGATGTGATGTACTGCTCGTCTATGAAACCAGTCGATAAACCAACTACAGTCTGAAGAAGGGTCCTGGCCTGAGACATTGCCTGTCCATTCCCTCCAGAGATGCTGCCTGACCCGCCAAGTTTATTTTAGGTTTTAGTTTGGTTCGCAAATCCAGTACAAAAACATGACCTTCGTTCCACTAAATCCGCACCGACCATCAATCACTCATTCACACTAATTAGATGTTATCCCTCCTTTGCATCCACTCACCCATACGATGGCCAACTCTAAAATTGGGGAGGACGTGCAAACTCCCCACAGACAGCGTCTGAGGTCGGGATCGAACCCAGGTCTGTGGTCCTGCGAGGCAACAGCTCCACCTGCTGCAGCACAGTGCCGCCCCAGCAATCCAGCACTTTGAAGCTGCTGGCAAATTCCCCACCGATAGTGAGTATATTCTTCATGTGTGGAGACCAAAACTACATACTGTACTCATCAAGGCCCTATCTAATTATAGTAAGGTATATCTGTGCACTTGTACTTAAATCCTCTGGCAACAAAGGCCAACACGCCATTTGGCTTCCTAACTGACTGCTCCATCTGCATGTTAGATTTCAGTACACAATACCTGGTCCTTTTGAATCCACATTTCCCCATATATCACCATTGAACAGTACTTAGTATTTTTCAGTTTGAAGAGGCGTCTCAACCCAAAAGGGTCCTTATTCCTTTTCTCCAGAGATGCTGCCTGACCCGCTGAGTTACTCCAGCATTATGTCCATAAGTTCATACATTCATAAATGATAGGAGCAGAATTAGGCCATCTGGCCCATCAAGTCTACTCTGCCATTCAATCATGGTTGATCTATCTCCCCTGTCTTCTCCCCATAACTCCTGACTCCTGTACTAATCATGAATCTATCTATCTCTGTCTTAAAAATACCCATTGACTTGGCCTCGACGGCCTTTTATAGAAATTAATTCCACAGATTCACCACCCTCTGACTATAGAAATTGCTCCTCATCTCCTTCCTAAAGGAGCGTCCTTTAAATTTGAGGCTATGGCCTCTGGTCCTAGACTCTCCCACTAGTGGAAACATCCTCTCCACATCCACTCTATCCAGGCCTTTCACTATTCGGTAAGTTTCAATGAGGTCCCCCACTCATTCTGCTAGTCTTTGGTCTACCTTCGGTTTAAACCAACATCTTTCCTATACATACTAAGTTGTTTTGTTTTACTAGTGGATAACCCTCCATTTTCCCCCACGTTGGATTCTATCTGCCCTCACTCAGCTTGTCTATACCCCCTTGAAGCCACTGCACCCCCCCCCCATCTCACATTCCCACTGAGTGGGATTAATGTTTGAATGTAAAATAAATGGTTTATTTAAATTTTCGCAAACCGCATTGGGATGACTACAGTGCTCTTTTATCATCAAATTATGCTTGTATCTTTTACAATCTCACATCTGTCTTGCATCTATGACAGGTTCTGTCTTCATGTAATGAATTCATTGACCTTGGAAGTTGCCATCTGCTATTGTGCTTCATTTGTCAGCGTAGAACATTTGGATCTTCTGTTGGTTCATCGTTTATTCCTTGGGATTTTTTTACTTGGTGCAAAGAAGACTGAGGTGACCTGATGGAGGTGTATAAAATCATGAAGGGAGTAGACTTGTGAACGCACATAATCTTTTCTCCAGGGTTAGGGAATCAAAAACTAGAGGAGAGAGGTTTAAGGTGAGAGGGGAATCTTGAGGGGCAATTTTGTTTTTCACAGAATAGGTGGTATATATGTTGCTGAGCTACCAGATAAAGTGTTTGAGGCAGGTACAATATAACATTTCGGGGCATTTGGGTCGGTAAATTAATAAGAAAGGTTTGGAGCGATATGGGTCAAATGTGGGCAAATGGGACCAGTTTATGTTCATAAGTCATACGTGCAAAATTGGGCCATTTGGCCCATCGAGTCTATTTGCCATTCAATCGTAGCTGATCTATCTTTTCCTCTCAACCCCATTCTCCTGCCTTCTCCTCGTAACTTTGGACGACTAATCAAGAAGCTGTCCTTCTCCACGTTAAAAATACCCAAAGACTTCACCTCGATGGCCATCTGCAGCCATGAATTCCACAGATTCGCCACTTGCTGGCTAAAGAAATTCCTCCTCATCTCCTTTCTAAAGGTTTTTATTTTTTTTAATTCTGAGGCTGTGCCCTCACTAGACACTCTCACTGGTGGAAACATCCTTTCCATGTCCACTCTATCCAGGCCCTCCACTATTCAGTAAGTTTCAATGAGGTCCCCCCTCATCTTTCTGAACTCCAGCGAGTACAGGCCCAGTGCCGTCAAGCACTTATGCTTTAACGCAACTATCCCTAGGATCATTCTAGCAAGCTTCACCTGGATCCCCTCCAACACTAGCATATTCCTTCTCAGATATGGGGCCCAAAACGGCTCTCAATATTTCAAATGCATTCTGACCAGTGTCTTATAAAGCCCTCAGTATTACATCCCTGATTTTATATTATAGTCCTATTGAAATGAATGCTAATGTTGCATTTGTCTGCCTTACTCCCTTACTTTAGGGAAGCACGGCAATGCAGCAGTAGAGTTGCTGCCTTACGGTGCCTGGCACCCTGGTTCGATCATGACTATGGGTGCTGTCTGTACAGAGTTTGTACATCCTCCCTGAGACCTCATGGGTGTTGTCCGGTTGCTTCAGTTTCCTCCCGAACTCAGAAGATGTGCAGGTTTGTAGATTAATTGGCCTCTGTAAAAACTGTCCCTAGACTGTGCAGGATTGTGCTAGTGTAATCGCTGGTCGGCGCGGACTCGGTGGGCCGAAGGGCCTGTCTCAACGCTGTATCTCTAAACTAAACTACCGATTCCACGATGGTTGCCGTGGACTCGGGTGTGCTGAAGGGCCTGTTTCCATGCTACACTTTCGAACTAAACTACACGGCGATGAAGGAGATGGCATCCTTCAGATGGAACACCAAGCTGTTCTTTCCAAGCCAATGGAGTGATTCCATCTAGCAGTTTACAAAAGAACAGTGCGTTCTGATGGAAAGCCAGCAACACTCGTGAAGCTAAAGCAGATTAATTGCTCCTTTATATCACTGCCATTTCTGGGACCTTGATGTGGAAATTATATCTTGATGTTCCCCTAAAAATGGACTATATTTCAACGTAGCCTATCTGCAAGTTTGGTTAGAGATACAGAAAAATATTATTGTAAATGCCAATGTTATTTGTGGCTGTTTTTAAGACTACCTTGGCCGGAATCACTTGTGGTATTAGCTTCTTTGAATAAAAATAGATTTTGCTCTTTAGACCAACTGTATCAATTAGTTAAAAGATTTGTATACATGGAGGCAATTCTTTCTTTAATGTAATGGGAGAAATTTAGGCAGTGGCAGCACAATCAATCTGGCTGCACTGTGCTACGATGCTGCCAGATTTATTGTGGAGTATATTTATTCTGAACAGGCAGGTCAACAACTACTTGGTAACATCAGCTCCTGGCTTAGTATCAAATTAGGAAATCCTCATGTCATGCACGGAAATATCCTTTTATTTTCTTAGTTAATGGAATTTTTACAGCGCTGAAGAGAAACATTTAGTTCTCTACACTGAGTCCTTGAAGAATATTTCGAGCCAGTTTTATGTCCCCTGTTCTTTATATGTTTGATTTCCCTTCAAATGTATATCCCATTCTAAGGGCCTGCCTAATTTGCAATAATGCAGCATCAGGCCTCCACATTATCAAGTGTCAAGAATGTTTCATTGTCAAATGCATCAGGAAGGAAACAATGACATTCTCACTTGCTGCAGCTTTACAGGCACATTAATACAAGAACACAACATATAAATAAACACTGAACAGTAATACACTAATTTATCAGTAATACTATGTGACCAGAATGGAACAAGTCAAAGTACATAGTGCTCCAAGGTCAACAGTGGATCATTGCTGAGGTAAGGTTGTATTTGGGGTTATTCAATGTGATTCAAGAGCCCAATAGTTGATGGGAATAAGCTGTTATTGAACCAAGAGATCACAGTTCTCAGGCTCCTGTACCACCTTCCCGATGGTAGCAGTGAGATAATAATAATAATAATAATAATATCTTTTATTGTCATTGCACGTCAGTGCAACGAGATTTAGTGTGCAGCTCCACTGATGTACAAGAAAGGTAAATAAATACAATACATAAATAAGCAAGCTGAATTGATTGACGTGACCATCTGAGGGAGACTGTCCAAAGGGGGTGGGTGGGGGGGCACTCATTAGGGCCGGTTCAGAGCCGCTATAGCTCTTGGGATAAAACTGTTCCTGAGTCTGGAGGTTTGGGCGTAGAAGGCCTTGTAACGTCTGCCGGAGGGAAGTAGTTGAAACAGACCGTGGCAGGGGTGTGATGAGTCCTTATGGATGCTGAGGGCCTTCCTGAGGCACCGCGTGTGGTAGATGCCCTCCAAGGCTGATCGTGGCAAGGGGGGTATGGGTCTTTGATGATATTAGCTGCCTTTTGGAGGCAGTGCTTTCCGTAGATTCCTTTACTGGTGGGAATTGCCCTAAGCAGCCCCATTCATTTCTTGAAGATAGACACAAAAAACTGGTGTAACCCAGCGTGTCAGACATCTCCAGAATCTCTGGAGAAAAGGAACAGGTGACGTTTCGGGTCCGATGAAGGGTCTCGACCCGAAATGTCACCTATTCCTTCTCTCCAGAGATGCTGACTGACCCGCTGAGTTACTCCTGCTTTTTGCGTCTATCTTTGTTTTAAACCAGCATCTGCAGTTCCTTCCTACACATTAATTTCTTGGCTTAGACAAGACTTTAGCCAGTGGGATTTGTATTTCCCGTGACTTCAAGCAAAACATTCCAGATACGATGATTCACTGTGAGGAGCATAGTCTCGTCAACCCTGGATCTTTTGTCAATCACTTTAAATCTGTATCCTCCAGACCTGGGCTGATGGGAACTGCTTTTTGCCATTTAGCTTTCCCCAAACCATTTATGATCCTCCACACACCTATTAAATCTCCTTTCAACCTTGTCTCCACAGCTTTTCCAATCCATCCATAATCTGAAATCTTTCATTCCTGGAACAGTTCCAGTGAACCTTCTCTGCACCCTCTCCAATGCTTTCATATCTTCATAAGGATTGGACACGAAGAATTGAAAGGGTTGGCACCCATCCCCTCGTGCGTCACTGTTCATCAAGATAATGGCTGATCTTTTGCCTCGGCTCCATTTACCTGCTATCTCCGTATACCTTGATCCCTTCAATAGCCCGAATGAACCCTTTAAATGAATAATTGACAGTCTTTTGGCACAGAAAATACCAAATGTTCACCATCCTCTAAGTAGAGGAAGGTGTAGGTTGATACGTTTGGGTTTTTCTTTCCCCTGCATTCTAAGGTAGAGTAAATAGCTTTGTTCTGGAAGCTAGCCAAGCAAATCGGATGATACTGTACACACATACTATCAAATCTGAAGAAGGGTCGCATCCCAAAACGCCACCTATTCCTTTTCTCCATAGATGCTGTCTGACCAGCTGAGTTGTTCCAGCTTTTTGTGCCCATCTACAATCAAGCACTGAAATACAATAAGTCCAGCAAAGGGGGAGATACAGATACAGGGTGCAGAATATTAGTTCTCAGCATTGTAGCGCATCAGTTTCAGAGACAAAGTCCAAAGTCCACAATGGGGGAGGGGTGAATTAGACAGTATCCTAACTTCAGGAAGGACCGATCAGATGCGTGAGTGGGGAGAAGAAGGAATGACTGAGCTGGGACAGGTCATTGATTGTGTTAGCTGCTTTTCTGAGGTAGTGTGAAGTTAATGTGAGTGGGGAGTCTGGTCTGTGTGATGCACTGGGCTACATTCACAACTCTCTGCAATTTCTTGCCGTCTTGGGCAAGGCTGCTCCCAAACCAAGCTGCAATGCAACCCACCAGTATGCTTCCCCCCCCCCCCCCCCATCTCAGCACTAAATGACCAACTCCTGGTTCTAGACTCCTTAGATGGGGGAAATTGCATTCAGTCTATCAAGGTATTTCACAGGTTTATAAGGTGCTGTGCAATCACCTTTTATTCTGCTGAACTAAGAGCCACCCAACATTTTACCAAGGGGGAGGGGTGGAGGGGGTGGGTAGGAAGGAAGCAAGCAAGAGTCAAAAGTGTTTAATTGGACGTAACCAGCCTAAGGAGGTGGAGGGTTGGGGCAAGAAGTAGCAAGCGATAGTTAAATACAGGTGAGGAGGGACTGATCGGCAGATAATAGGAAGGAGGTACTGCTACTGTACGCGGGCTGAACTGGACTTCGGGCTTTGAATAATGCCGTCAATATTGGCGGCGCCCGCATATGTAATATATGCACATGTGACAAATAAATCGCCATTGACTAGGGGGAGGGGAAATTGTGGAGAGGCTGAGATATTGGGTCAGCTAGACATCTCCACCTTCAGCTCCTGACAGCCATTGGGCATGGCAGTGGCTTAAAGAGTTGTGAAAAAGAGGTTTATTCTTCCAATCAACCTCTCCTCACCTGTATCCATCTATATCTTGCTCGCTCTTGCCCCTCTCCTCCTAACCTCTTTATACATTACTTCCCCTCTTTTTTCAGTCAAGGTTAAAAGGCCTGTCCCACTTTCACGACCTAATTCACGACCTTTTTTACTCGTGGACATTTTTCATCGGGCTAGAAAAACGCCCCGACCTACTTGATGCCACGAGTACCTATGACTAGCATCACGGCCTGCTACGACCTTGTGATGACCATGCTGCGAGTATGAGTCGAGGGTAAACTCGGCAGAGGTCGTGAAAGTGTGACAGGCCCTTAAGGGTGTCAAGCAGAAACATTGACCATTTTTCTTCACAGATACTGCCTGGCCCACTGAGTTGCGGCAGCTCTCCCCTGTTTTTTTTGCTACGATTCCAGCGTAGGCAGTCTCTTCTCTCTCCTGTTTGCCGTTGTTCTGCTTTTTGCACCAGAGCCAATTTCTTATCCATGCTCCACTAGTTCTCTTAGTCATGGACTTCAATTTGGCTAACCAGCCTTTTATCGAATGCCTTCCAAAAGTTGTACATTCATTATTACCATTATCAATCTTCTTTGTTACCTCATCACAAAGCCAATCAATTCATTCAAACTAGATTTGCCTTTAATAGGTCTACGTTCCTTTCAGAATTCAGTTCTCTCTTGGTGACTATTCATTTTCTTGCTGACTGATTGTAAAAGCTGCCCCCGTTCCTGCCCTCATATTCCATGCATTGATTATCCTTTTGATCTCCAGTCAGACTTACTTATTTCGCTTACTCTTGTCTCAATATTTCAAAGCTGGTAGATGACTTTTATGTTCCCAGTTATCTCAACAAAGTAATTTCCCATATCCTCTCTTCCCCATAGCAGATTAATTTCTCTCCACCATCCAATTCCCCAAATTTCTAAATTCTGCCTGATTCTCAACCCCGTTTCTCCACCCCATCCTATTCCTTATAATATTTTATCATCCTGGAAACTGTCACACCGCCTTTCCCTCCTTGGGGAACAGATTGGATGATGTTAAACCATCTCCATTTTGCAAAAAATATACATTGTTCAATTACAAATTTGACCATTTTCCATGTCAGGGCATTTCTCCATTAAGAAACTCTATAGAGTAATTTAGAAACATAGAAACATAGAAATTAGGTGCAGGGGTAGGCCATTCGGCCCTTCGAGCCTGCACCGCCATTCAATATGATCATGGCTGATCATCCAACTCAGTATCCCGTACCTGCCTTCTCTCCATACCCTCTGATCCCCTTAGCCACAAGGGCCACATCTAACTCCCTCTTAAATATAGCCAATGAACTGGCCTCGACTACCCTCTGTGGCAGAGAGTTCCAGAGATTCACCACTCTCTGTGTGAAAAAAATTCTTCTCATCTCGGTTTTAAAGGATTTCCCCCTTATCCTTAAGCTGTGACCCCTTGTCCTGGACTTCCCCAACATCGGGAGCAATCTTCCTGCATCTAGCCTGTCCAACCCCTTAAGAATTTTGTAAGTTTCTATAAGATCCCCTCTCAATCTCCTAAATTCTAGAGAGTATAAACCAAGTCTATCCAGTCTTACTTCATAAGAAGTCCTGACATCCCAGGAATCAGTCTGGTGAACCTTCTCTGCACTCCCTCTATGGCAATAATGTCCTTCCTCAGATTTGGAGACCAAAACTGTACGCAATACTCCAGGTGTGGTCTCACCAAGACCCTGTACAACTGCAGTAGAACCTCCCTGCTCCTATACTCAAATCCTTTTGCTATGAAAGCTAACATACCATTCGCTTTCTTCACTGCCTGCTGCACCTGCATGCCTACTTTCAATGACTGGTGTACCATGACACCCAGGTCTCGCTGCATCTCCCCTTTTCCTAATCGGCCACCATTTAGATAATAGTCTGCTTTCCTGTTTTTGCCACCAAAATGGATAACCTCACATTTATCCACATTATACTGCATCAGCCAAACATTTGCCCACTCACCCAGCCTATCCAAGTCACCTTGCAGTCTCCTAGCATCCTCCTCACAGCTAACCCTGCCCCCCAGCTTAGTGTCAATCCGCAAACTTGGAGATATTGCCTTCAATTCCCTCATCCAGATCATTAATATATATTGTAAATAGCTGGGGTCCCAGCACTGAGCCTTGCGGTACCCCACTAGTCACTGCCTGCCATTGTGAAAAGGACCCGTTTACTCCTACTCCTTGCTTCCTGTTTGCCAGCCAGTTCTCTATCCACATCAATACTGAACCCCCAATGCCGTGTGCTTTAAGTTTGTATACTAATCTCTTATGTGGGACCTTGTCGAAAGCCTTCTGGAAGTCCAGATACACCACATCCACTGGTTCTCCCCTATCTACGCTACTAGTTACATCCTCGAAGAATTCTATAAGATTCGTCAGACATGATTTACCTTTAGTAAATCCATGCTGACTTTGTCCAATGATTTCACCACTTTCCAAATGTGCTGCTATCCCATCTTTAATAACTGACTCTAGCAGTTTCCCCACTACCGATGTTAGACTCGATTTAGCATGGAAACAGCCCCATCGGCCCAACTAGCCCACGCCGACTAACATGCCCCATCTACATTACTCCCTCCGACCTGCATTAGGCCCATATCCCTCTAAACCTGTCCACTGCATGTACTTGTCTCAGTGTTTCTTAACCATTGCAATAGTACCTGCCTCAACTATCTTGTTCCATACACACACCACTCTTTTGTGTAAAAAAAATTACCCCTTGGGTACCTGTTAAATCTTTCCCTCCTCACCTTACTATTTAGTTTATGGGCTCTAATTTAGGTTAGAAACATAGAAAATAGGTGCAGGAGGAGGCCTTGTCTGAGGAAGTCCTTTAATTGTATCAGTCCAGTCAATCCACGAGATGTCTGTGGAATTCTCTGCCTCAGAGGGAGGTGGAGGCCGGTTCTCTGGATGCTTTCAAGAGAGAGCTAGATAGGGCTCGTAAAGATAGCAGAGTCAATGGATATGGGGAGAAGGCAGGTACGTGGTACTGATTGGGGATGATCAGCCATGATCGCATTGAATGGCGGTGCTGGCTCGAAGGGCCGAATGGCCTACTCCTGCACCTATTGTATAGAGGTTAATTTAATGATCGGGAGAAAAGAACATATCTTCAGTGAATAATGCTGATGTCAAAATCTCCTTGGAGAGACCAGTGGAATGTTTCTCACTCTTTGCACATGTTATCTTTCGGGAAATTAAAAAAAAAAAAACAAATGAGTTGATGATGGTGCTGGTTAATGTCAGACAAGAGAGCGAGATGGTGGATAACTTTGCTTCAACCTCACGAGTACTCCCATTGCACCAACAGTGCCACTCCTACCACTGTTCTCATACCAACCACCTTCAGGGCTGTCTAGTTGAATAATGCTGGCTATTAGTAGTGGGGAAATAGTAAGGTAGTTTGCGCTGTGGAACTACACTGACCAGATGAAACTCTCTAAACATATATTTCACATTGAACCTTGACAGACACTATTGTGGGGATGGTTTCATCCTCTCTGGGTGTATCAATGTTGAACTGCTGCATCTCAATGTCTCCACCCTACCACCAGATTTTTTTCCACTCAGATATCTTTTAACCTATTTTGAAGATTCAATAGACAATAGGTGCAGGAGTAGGCCAATCGGCCCTTCGAGTCAGCACCACCATTCATTGTGATCATGGCTGATTCATAATAATGAAACTATTAAGTTGGATGCGCACGTCATTGACCTCTGAACATAATTGTTTTAACCCTATTTTACATCTCTCCTGGGGGTAGTAAGAACACTGGAACTCAATCCACACATTAGAACGTTTAACGTGGCATGCTTTGTGGGTTTGTCTGAGAAAAAGGAAGCATCTCTCTCAATATTCTGGCAGTGTGGTATTTTTTCATTTTCAGTGTCTTGTTGAATGAGCGATGTTGGGGAATACTGTCCCTCTTTTGTGAATTAATGCACTGTGTGAGACAACTAGAATGAGTTAGCTGGAGCTAGGAATCAGACCGAACACACACAGAATAGGACGGGGAGATTGTGCATTGTGGATAAGGGAATTAATGCTTTTAGAAACATAGCAAATAGGTGCAGGAGGAGGCCATTCAGCCCTTCGAGCCAGCACCGCCTTCATTGTGATCATGGCTGATCACCCCATCAACAAGATATCGTTTCTCTTGTAGATAGCAAAGGCATGAGAGGGGTATAACCTAGGATGGAAATACCAAATATTAGAGAGCATAGCTTTAAGGTGAGAGGGACAAAGTTTAAAGGAGATGTGAACAGCAAGTTTATTTTTCCACGGAAAGTGCCTGGAACGCACTGCCAGGGGTGGTGGTTGAGGCGTTTAAGAGACTTTTGGATCGGCACATGGATATGCAGGGAATGTATTGAATATGCAGGCAGATATTAGTTGGTCGTGTCGTCATGTTCGTTAGACATTATGGGCCGAAGGGCCTGTCCCTGTGCTGTATTCCATGTTCTCCGTGTGTTCAGATCTGGATGTTGACAGCTGAGTTGCCACCAGATTATTGGAATGAATAATTGGTTTTCCATAAAGATACGAATACTGGAGTCCTTGTCACAGGTGTCCTGGGTAGAATATTATTAGCAGAACCCTCACCCTTCATGAATTCTGCTTCTTCCTTATTCCAGAAGCAGTATTTTAGTCCCTTTTAAAAAAAATAAGCTCTAATAGTCCTGAATCTGGATGTTTGAAGATCTGGGCATTATCTAAATAAGAGGCATGAGTGACGGATCGGTAGAGATATTGCCTTACAGCGTCAGAGACCTGGGTTCGATCCTGACCATGAGTGCTGGCGGTTAAAGTTTGTACGTTCTCCCCGTGACCTGCGTGGGTTTTCTCAGAGATCTTCGGTTTCCTCCCACGCTCCAGGGACGTACAGATTTGTAGGTTAATTGGCTTGGTGTAAATATAAAATTGTATCTAGTGTGTGTAGGGTCGTGTTAATGTGCCAAGATCGCTGGTCGGTGCGGACTCGGTAAGCCAAAGGGCCTGTTTCCGCACTGCATTCCTAAACTAAATGGGTGATATTGCACCCCTTGCACGTTAAACTCTGAGGTACTCTGAGCTGATGGGCCGAATGGCCTAATTCTGCTTCTATCACTTGTGAACATTTGCAAACTATGATTGACCAGTATCTGCCACAGTGCTTGCTTTAATGAATCTGTCATCCTAGTTATAAAAAACGATCAGTTAATGCCCATGGAGAAGGTTCATAAATATGTTACAAATGATCAATTATTCTTTCTCCACGGAGTATAAATTAGATTGTCGAAAACATAAACAACGCTGAGATATTCACCTTCAGTTTCACTGTGAGTAGAAGTCTTGCGTTTGATCCTGGCATGTGCAATTTGCGGATGTCTGATGCAAAATATTAGCTGTAGGGCATGGTAAAATGAAGCTTTTCTCAATCGGCTTATGCCCCTGTCTCACTTAGGAAACCTCTGGAGACTTTGCGCCCCACCCAAGGTTTCCGTGCGGTTCCCGGAAGTTTTTATCAGTCTCCCTAATGGTCGAAAGTGGTTTCCGCTTCTTCTATGTTCCGGCGAATATTTCAAAAAATTCAAAATCGGCCGCGACTAAAAATAGGTTGCCGTTTAAAAAAAATTTTAGTCTAAGCCGGTTGCGATGCTAGTTGAAGGTCCACTAACTGCAACCTCCAGCAACCACCTGCAACCTCTGGCAACCACCTTCAACTAGCATAGCAATCGGCTTCGGATTACCGATTTTAAAAACGGCAACCTATTTTTAGTCGCGGCCCGTTTTGAATTTTTTGAAATAATCGCCGGAACATAGAAGAAGCGAAAACCACTTTCGACCATTAGGGAGACTGACAAAAACCTCCGGGAACCGCACGGAAACCTTGGGTGGGGCGCAAAGTCTCCAGAGGTTTCCGTTCAGGTTTCCTAAGTGGGACAGGGGCATTAGTCAGGCCATCGCCATGAATATCCCAGGTTCTTTCCCTAGTCTTCATTGAAGTCATCTCAACTAAGAAAATACTGAGATGATAAGAAAATGGGAAGATAGTAATATATTCTGTTTATTCATATTTGACGGATGTGGGTGCAGGTTGTAGGGCAGTCATTTATTGCCCTTCACTTATAGGTGGCATCACCTTCAGCTGTTGCCCCACTCATAGTTGTGGAGTCGTACAGCATGGAAATGGGCCTTTAGGCCCACTTTTCCCACACTGGCCCACACGTCCCATCTACACTAGTCCCACCTGCCGGTGTTCGGCCCATATTCATCTAAACCTGTCCTATCCATGTACCTATTTAATTGTTGCAATAGTCCCTGCCTCAACTGCCCCTTGGGTTTAAGGTGAAGGGGAAAAAATTAAAAGCGGAGAGGTAACTTTTTGACACAAAAGGTAGTGGATGTATGGAACAAGCTGCCAGAGGATGTATTTGAGACTGGGACTATCCCAACATTTAAGAATCTATGTTTCCACCACCTACTGAGGCAGTGTGTTCCACATTCCAATCACCCGATGAACGGATCGATGGATGGAAAGACACAGCAATGAAACAGCGCTTCAATCCACCGGGTCCACGCTGACCACCGATCACCTGTTCACACTGGTCCTAAGTTGCATCCACTCCCTACATACTTCGGACAATTTACACATGCCAATTCACCACCAAAGCTGCACGTCTTTGCAAAGTGGGAGAAACCCGGAACACCCAATGGCTGGTGTGGACAAGTTGGGCCGAAGGGCCTGTTTCCACACTGTATCACTCTGACTCTATCAAAAGAGATGAAGCTCAAGGAAGATGTAGAATATTGTTAGCTAGGAGAAGGCGACTTCCTTTGTTGTCCAGCTAGATCTCAATAGTTTATCCCTTGAATGGGAAGCTTGATGATATGGGGATACAAGAGACTGCGGATGCTGGAATCTTAAGGACCAAACAAATTGCTGGTTGAACTCGGCAGGTCAGGCAGCATCTGTGGAGTTTGTCCAGCTCTTCATAGATGCTGGCAGTCCTGCCGAGATCCTCCAGCACTTTGTTTTTTGCTCCAGCTTGATGATATGGTCCTTCAAAGAAGGTTTAAGGATGTTCCTGTGCAGGTAATGTAGCTGTAGATGTATCTAGATGAACACTCCAATTGCGAAGGTGCTGAGGTTACTGAACATGTGCGGGTGAATGAGATTTGTGGGGAAGGATGATGATGATTGGCATGGCCAAAGTGTCTGTTTCTGTGTCGTATCACTCGATGACTCTAAATTATTGAGAAGATTTGAAGAAGTAACATGTAGAAACATAGAAAACAGGTGCAGGAGTAGGCCATTCGGCCCTTCGAGCTTTCACTCCACTGTGAAACTACTGGTTGTTCTATACTGAGATTTCCAGAAGATATTTGATAAGATGCCACATCAATGCCTATTGCACAATATAAAAGCTTGTAGCATAGGAGGTAGGATATGGGTGCAAATTGAAGGATGCCGGCAGGAAAGTGTGTGAGCATAAATGAATTGTTTTCTAGTTAGTATCATGTATGATGCGGTGTGCAAAGCCATTGGTGCTGAGGCCCGAGTTGGGCCCGCAGTGTTCTGATTATGTTCCTTGTGCGTATTGTAAGTAATCTCCAGACAAGTGAAACAGGTTGAAGATAGACACAAAATGCTGGAGGAACTCAGTGGGTCAAGCAGCATCTCTGGAGAAAAGGAATAGGTGCTGTTTCGGGTTGGAATCCTCCTTCAGGCTGAAAGATGGACGTTGTGGGGAGGGAAACAAGTCGAGAAAGGACCAGAATAAATCGGGGCCGGCAGCAGATGACCTCAGGAAGGGTGGAATCTATAACGGCCCATTGTTGGCTGAGGATAACGTGTTAATGAGAGGAATACAAGGTTGCAAACAGTGGAACTAGCAGGACAATTGGGTGAAATAGGTTGGAACATTACTGCATTGCCAACTTTCACCAATGAGTTATCAGGTTAAAACTGGAGCTTGTACTCAACATGTTTCTGTGCTTTAATTTAATTGATGGCTTGTCTTCCAGGGAGAAACCTATATATGCAGCATGGAACTCAGGAATATAAATCTTCAGGATAAACACACATATATAGTTCAGATACATCAAGGCAAATCACGGAGAGAAGCTGTAACTGAGTGAGTGATGTGGCTTTACCTGGGTTTTTCTGTTCAATAGATTAACAGTCACTCATCTAGGTATACTTGAGTATGTCCAACTAGAGTGGTACTGAAAAATGGGTCGTAGTGTTATAAAAGTACATGGATATTTTAACAGGCACAGTCCGAGCTGAAATTAAATTGTTTTAAAGTATATAGTAGGATGGGGAATATTAGGGCATTCATCTCAAAAAACTGTGACAAGTAGTCAATGGGTTGGCTACAAATTGTAAATGAGTACAACTTTACTGTGGTATAATGTTCTGAGGTCTAAATCCTTTCTCCGGCTTCATAGGCCAACTCAACACGTGTATATATATATTCACCCAACCAAAGATATATATTCACCCAACCAAATGCCCAGGCAGTATCACTGGATAGAAGGAATGGGTGACATTTCGGGTCAAGAACCTTCTTCAGACTGAGAGTCAGTAGAGAGGGAGACAGAGATAAGGAAGGGTAAGGTGTGAAAACGAGGTGGTGAGTGTGTGGAACAAGCTGCCAGAGGAGGTAGTTGAGGCAGGTACTATTGCAATATTTAAGAAACATTTAGACAGGTACATGGATAGGACAAGTTTGGACCAAGCGCAGGCAGGTAGGACTAGAGTAGCTGGGATATGTTGGCCGGTATGGACAAGTTGGGCCGAAGGGCCTGTTTCCACACAATATCACTCTCTGACTATCAAAAGAGATGCAGATCAAGGAAGATGTAGAATATTGTTAGCTAGGAGAAGGTGACTTCCTTTTGTTGTCCAGCTAGATCTCAATAGTTTAACCCTTGAGTGGGAAGCTTGATGATATGGGGACACAAGAGACTGCAGATGCTGGAATCTTAAGGACCAAACAAATTGCTGGTTGGACTCGGCAGGTCAGGCAGCATCTGTGGAGTTTGTCCAGCTCTTCATAGATGCTGGCAGTCCTGCCGAGATCCTCCAGCACTTTGTTTTTTGTTCCAGCTTGATGATATGGTCCTTCAAATAAGGTTTAATGATGTACCTGCACAGGTAATGTAGTTGTGGCACCCTATGTCCCTGTGTACCTAAAAGAGCATTCATTAGATCATCTGATATTCCAGTTGATATAGTCAGAGCACATAGCACAATATAATGTAACAACAAAGCATCTTCAATAGGTTTTATTTGGCAAATGCCAAAATAGAATACTCATTGCAGTTAATTTATTCTAATTGAACACACACCGCAAAGGAATAATACTTCCTCACCATGCAATGAAAACAAAGACAAGATGCCTGGGGCAGGATACTGTTCTTCTGAAGCTGTCTAGGTTTGTTTGTGCCAGGAATGAATCTTTAGAGAGGTCAGGCTGGATGTGTGGGTATAAATGTCCCCGGGGATCAGTGCCTGGATCAATAGATTTATATTTTTATCGCACTTCATACATCTTTGAAAATATCTATCCAAAATCCAAGGAAGTCCATGAATATGTTCACATGCATTTACACCGCAGCTGGAGGGCTTAAGACCAATGGAAAGATTGGGTTCCTATTCAAACGGTTTAACTGCTGACTGGGCTGCCTGTCATTGCCTTGGTTCCATAGTCCTCCTGTGGAAGTATCTGCAGAGGTGTCTCTCAGAGAATCCTGACTACGGGCACTGTTTGTATGGAGTTTGTACATTCTCCCTGTGACCACGTGGGTTTTCTCCCACATTCCAAAGACATTCAAAGCGAAGGATGATGCGTACAAATTAGCCAGAAAAAGCAGCATACCGGAGGACTGGGAGAAATTCAGAGACCAGCAGAGGAGGACAAAGGGCTTAATTAGGAAAGGAAAAATAGATTATGAAAGAAAACTGGCAGGGAACATAAAAACTGACTGCAAAAGTTTTTATAGATATGTGAAAAGAAAGAGATTAGTTAAAACAAATGTAGGTCCCTTGCAGTCAGAAACAGGTGAGTTGATCATGGGGAACAAGGATATGGCGGACCAATTGAATAACTACTTTGGTTCCGTCTTCACTAAGGAAGACATAAATAATCTGCCGGAAATAGCAGGGGATCGCGGGTCAAAGGAGTTGGAGGAATTGAGTGAAATCCAGGTTAGCCGGGAAGTGGTGTTGGGTAAATTAAATGGATTAAAGGCCGATAAATCCCCAGGGCCAGATAGGCTGCATCCCAGAGTACTTAAGGAAGTAGCTCCAGAAATAGTGGATGCATTAGTAATAATCTTTCAAAACTCTTTAGATTCTGGAGTAGTTCCTGAGGATTGGCGGGTAGCAAACGTAACCCCACTTTTTAAGAAGGGAGGGAGAGAGAAAACGGGGAATTACAGACCAGTTAGTCTAACATCGGTAGTGGGGAAACTGCTAGAGTCAGTTATTAAAGATGGGATAGTAGCACATTTGGAAAGTGGTGAAATCATTGGACAAAGCCAGCATGGATTTACAAAAGGTAAATCATGTCTGACGAATCTTATAGAATTTTTCGAGGATGTAACTAGTAGCGTGGATAGGGGAGAACCAGTGGATGTGGTGTATCTGGACTTCCAGAAGGCTTTCGACAAGGTCCCACATAAGAGATTAGTTTACAAACTTAAAGCACACGGCATTGAGGGTTCAGTATTGATGTGGATAGAGAACTGGCTGGCAAACAGGAAGCAAAGAGTAGGAGTAAACGGGTCCTTTTCACAATGGCAGGCAGTGACTAGTGGGGTACCGCAAGGCTCAGTGCTGGGACCCCAGCTATTTACAATATATATTAATGATCTGGATGAGGGAATTGAAGGCAATATCTCCAAGTTTGCGGATGACACTAAGCTGGGGGGCAGTGTTAGCTGTGAGGAGGATGCTAGGAGACTGCAAGGTGACTTGGATAGGCTGGGTGAGTGGGCAAATGTTTGGCAGATGCAGTATAATGTGGATAAATGTGAGGTTCTCCATTTTGGTGGCAAAAACAGGAAAGCAGACTATTATCTAAATGGTGGCCGACTAGGAAAAGGGGAGATGCAGCGAGACCTGGGTGTCATGGTACACCAGTCATTGAAAGTGGGCATGCAGGTGCAGCAGGCAGTGAAGAAAGCGAATGGTATGTTAGCTTTCATAGCAAAAGGATTTGAGTATAGGAGCAGGGAGGTTCTACTGCAGTTGTACAGGGTCTTGGTGAGACCACACCTGGAGTATTGCGTACAGTTTTGGTCTCCAAATCTGAGGAAGGACATTATTGCCATAGAGGGAGTGCAGAGAAGGTTCACCAGACTGATTCCTGGGATGTCAGGACTGTCTTATGAAGAAAGACTGGATAGACTTGGTTTATACTCTCTAGAATTTAGGAGATTGAGAGGGGATCTTATAGAAACTTACAAAATTCTTAAGGGGTTGGACAGGCTAGATGCAGGAAGATTGCTCCCGATGTTGGGGAAGTCCAGGACAAGGGGTCACAGCTTAAGGATAAGGGGGAAATCCTTTAAAACCGAGATGAGAAGAACTTTTTTCACACAGAGAGTGGTGAATCTCTGGAACTCCCTGCCACAGAGGGTAGTCGAGGCCAGTTCATTGGCTATATTTAAGAGGGAGTTAGATGTGGCCCTTGTAGCTAAGGGGATCAGAGGGTATGGAGAGAAGGCAGGTACGGGATACTGAGTTGGATGATCAGCCATGATCATATTGAATGGCGGTGCAGGCTCGAAGGGCCGAATGGCCTACTCCTGCACCTAATTTCTATGTTTCTATGTTTCTATTCCGTGCAGGTTGATTGGCTTCTGTAAATTCTCCCTAGTGTGTCGGATAGAACTAATGTATGGGCGATCATTGGACTGCGTGGGCTCTGTGGGCCGAAGGGCCTGTTTCCACAATGTATCTCTAAACTAAACTAAAGAGCAAGGTCCATTCATCTGTGCACTGTGATTTACATTCAAAATCATCAATCTGAAAAGTTAACTGCTCTTTTTCTCCACAGATGCTACCTGACCTGTTGAGTGTTACCAGTATTTTTCGGTTGTATTTCAGGTTTCCAACACGTGCAGTATTTCACTTTGTAGACTCGTGTAATGTTAGAGTCTGTAAAGCATTTCTAAACCAGGTGTAGCATAACAATAAAACACACAGTGCTGGAGTAACTCGACTGGTCAGGCAGCAACACGGAGAACACGGATAGGTGACGCTTTGGGTCGGGACCCTTCCTCACTCTGATGGTGGGAGTGGGGAGAAGGATGGAGGGGAGGAGGGGCAGGACAAAGTCTGGCAAGTGATAGGTGGATACAGATGAAGGGTTAATACAGTGTAATACAAATAGCACTTTTTTTTGTAATTGTTTAAGAAGGAACTGCAGATGCTGGAAAATAACAAGGTACACAAAAATGCTGGAGAAACTCAGCGGGTGCAGAAGCATCTATGGAGCGAAGGAAATGAATAAGTGTTTTGGCCCGAAACGTTGCCTATTTCCTTCGCTCCATAGATGCTGCTGCACCCGCTGAGTTTCTCCAGCATTTTTGTGTACTTTTTTTTGTAAACCAGCATCTGCAGTTCCTTGTGACATTACAACAAACTAATACTCATTCAGCATCAGATCTTCATGGAGTGCAACTGATTTTCTCAGGTATTCAACTCCTGATTGTTGCCACGTTAGTATTGAATGGAAATTATTTTTCTCTTAACTAAACTGCTTTAAATAAAGTGTGACTGATTAAAAGGGTCTCTTTCTTCGGGGATAAAAAGAACAAAGAGACCAAAGGTAGGAAAAACTAAGAATGGATGAGAAATTTGTTTAAAATATATACATTTTCTTGACTTCTCCTGCCAGCAAAGTCATTGAAGATCTGAGTGATCTCTGGTAGCTCTCCCAACAGTTGTGCACTTTCCATGAAGTCTACTTGAGGAAGTAGGTGAGAAGATTATCATGGGCTCCAATTTTCTCCTTGGCTGACCTTCCAGCAAAGATTGTTTGATCCCATGTACTCTGAATTCCATTTGTCTGTAATAGCTCTTCATTAAGATGCACATGAATCCAACTTTGATGGAGTCTGTGGTATAGCATTAAATTGGCCAAGCTCTTGGAAGAACCCAACCAATTATTCTGCATCTGCCCAACAACCAGTATTGGCGACACAAGAGATTGCATGTGATAGTTTCTCCAGGAAAACAAACAAACTGATGTTTAGAGGGATATGGGCCAAACGCAGGCAGGTGGGACTAGTATAGATGGGGCATGTTGGCCAGTGTGGGCAAGTTGTGCCGATGGGTCTGTTTCCACCCTGTAGGACTCTGACTTGCAGTGTGTAAGTCAACAGACCAGGCAGCATCTGTGGAGGCAGAATGATGGCCAGTGTTAGTTCTCTCTGTTACACCTTATGGGGCTTTTAGAGGAATCATGAGCGGCTGTCCCAAGCCTCGAGTTCCGCTGTGAGTTATCTGCTCCTCTTTGGTACATAAGCGGTCTCCCACATTCCTAAACCAGTGGAGATAAGACCAGTGGGTTATCTTCATTGGCGAAGACGTATTATAGTCACAAAATGGCAAACTCCGGGTTCAGCTTGGCTCGGTTCTCGGTTGTATTACTTTCTGCACTGTTTGCCGGTTGAACGGTCGTGAATGAGAATGCTTTTTCTAAATATCCACCTGCCGTCCATCGCGACCTTCTGCACTTGGAGATAGAAGGAACTGCAGATGCTGGAATCTTAAGCAAAACGCAAAGTGCTGGAGGAACTCCGCGAGCCAGGCAGACCCTGTGGAGGAGGCGGCGGAGAGGTGATGTTTTGTGTCGCGCTCGGATCCCTTCTTCAGACCTTCACTGCACCGAAACCTTTGCAATGCACTCCCTACTTGTCCTCAATGTGTGATCTGTGGGGCCTCGGGACCCTTTCCTTGGCGAGGATAATCCTTCCCCCTCTGGAACTGTCCACGGCAGGTCTCTAACCACTCCCCTGCCCCCCCAGCTGAATCATGTCTTAAAGGCCATTTCTGGACATCCTCCCATTGCAATCCTAGGACGAAGGTCCCACTGACCAACTAACTCCCATGCTTACCTCCTCTCTACATCCCTCCCCCGTCCAAGTTCCTTCTCTCCAGAAATGCTGCCTGTCCCGCTGAGCTACTCCAGCATCTTATGACTTCTCCCAACACGCCACCATCTCCCTGATCCACTCTGTCCCCATATGATCAGTTACCTTCCTCAAATTTCTCCATTGAAGTTTCTCTCTCTTTCTGAAAGCATAAACAATAATGGGCCTCTGCCAGCGCCAGACTTGTCTCCCGGCTCGGCGCTCCATTAACCAGGAGTGACCTTCCCCTCTTTGACGTTATTAATGGTGAAGTTTCCATGACATTCCCCGATGCCCCGACGGCAGTGAAGCTTTTGGGTCGACAATGTCTGATCCGCGGCAGACTTCCAAAGCCGCCACCAGCGAGCTGCCCGAGTAACACAGACGCGCAAATGTCCAGACGTGTGCATCTCAACCTTTTTATTTGCAAACATTTACCTGCACAACATAAACCAGACAGCGGGGCTTTTTGGTACCAAGTTTGTAGCCCACACCTCGAGAACGAGCGGAGCCCCAGATACCCGGACTCGCGGCAACACCCGGGGCTTCCTGTGTTTAGAGAGAGATTTCAAAATCTACGCCCCTGTTGATCTGTGGTCTGGCATCAGTCATCCGTCTCTGTCTTTCTCTGTGTCTGACTGTCTCTCTCGCAGATAGACGCTAAATGCTGGAGTAACTCAGCGGGTCAGGCATCATCTCTGGTGAGAAGGAATGGGTGACGTTTCGGGTCGGTCTCGAATTCCTAATTCCTGTCTCGCTGAGATACTCTCGCTTTTTGTGTCTACCTTCGGTTTAAACCAGCATCTGCAGTGCTTTCCTATACATGACTCTCTCTCGTTCACACACACACACACACACACACACACACACACACACACACACACACACACACATATAGTGTCTCCACCAATGCTCGCTTTCTCCACCCTCCCCCCCCCCCCCCCCCCCCCCCACACACACACACAGACACGTATATTACACACACGCACACACAACCACATACGTCTGAAGAAGGTAGACAAAAAGCTGGAGAAACTCAGCAGGTGCAGCAGCATCTATGGAGCGAAGGAAATAGGCAATGTTTCTGGCAGAAACCCTTCTTCAGACTGACATAAGTCTGAAGGTCTGTACCCGAAACGTCACCCATTACTTCTCTCCAGGGATGTTGTCTGTCCCGCTGAGTTCCTCCAAGATTTTGTGTCCACCTAGGGTAAACATATACTTTCTTTCACCCGAACCACATAACACACCATCACTCTCACACTCACACCTCAAGCCGCCTCTGCACATTAATGAGCGTGAAGATTCCGTGTGAGTCACTTTCCGCAGCGGCCGGCCGGTGCCGCGAGTTCACCGCTCCCTCCATCCGCCCATCGCTCCGTATTCCTCTGAATCAAATTTGCGGGAGCCCCGTACCCCTCCCTGCCCAGCGGCCGTTTCACGCCAGGCCAGCCACAGGTTAAAGGCGGATCGGGCCAAACACAGCCCCACCCCCAAAGTCCCAGCGCCTGTTCCCCTCCCCTTTCACCGTTTACACTTCAGACCCTAAATTGTCCCGAGCCTGTAACCGGCAAAGCCCTCGGTTGCTGATACAGGGTGCAGCAGAAAGCTGGGATAATCCGTGACTGGGAAAACTCGTGGAATTGTTCTGTCCCCTCTCTCCCATTCCCCTCTCCTCCACCCTTAACTCCCTATCTTCTGATCGTCTCCCCCTCTCCCTCTCCCCTCCCTCTCCCCCTTAACATCTTCTGATCGCGTCTCTCTCCCTCTCCCCTTCTCTCCCTCTCTCCCTCCTCCACTCTGATTGCCCCTCTCTCTCTGTCTCTATCTGTCTCTCTTTCACCCTCTCTACCTCTCTCCCCCCCTTCTCCCTCCCTCCTCTCTCTTTCTCTTTCTCTCCCTTTCTTTCTCTCTCACTTTCCCTCTCTCTGCTACATTGCCTGCCTCGCTCCTCTTTAATCTGTCTCCATCTCTCCGCGCAGTTCCATTTAGACACACACACACACACACATACACACTCACACACTGCAATCACGTGGCGCAGAGACACCTCCGCAATTTGGATGTGATGTCCGGGAGCTGGTGGAGAGAAGCGCCGGCTCCGCGCACTTTGCCTCTGCTCCTTGCCCCCCTCTCGGCGGCCGTGCGTTGTGACCGCCGGGTATTGATGGTGGCGGTGGCCGTGTGCGTGTATGTGTGTGTGTGCCCGCGCGTCCGGGGCGGGGGTTTGCAGTAGGAATTGCCCCGAGCCGACTGATGCGCAAAGGAAAAAATGGAAGTTCTACCCCTGTGCCTCTTAGCCGCCTTGTCTTGGATTTTTGGCAGCGATTTAACGCGAGCAGATTCCATCATCCACATCGGTAAGAAACGGCAGCGGTGTCTGTGTTTGTACATGGTTGGAGAAGGCAACGCGACTGGGGGCGGCGGGGAGGATCGGTGGAGGAGAGGAGAGGAGAAGGGAGCATGTTTCGGGATGGGGTTGGTGGGATGGTGGGCAGTTGAGATGGGGGGGGGGGGTGGATCTCTCTCCCTCTCCCCCCTCTCCGTCTCTCTCCCCTTCTCCGTCTCTCTCCCCTTATCCGTCTCTCCCCCCTCTCCGTCTCTCCCCCCCCCCCCCCCCCTTCCTCCGTCTGGGTGAGATGTGGGATTCTGACGGACACGGGGGTCGGCAATGAGCACCGATCCGGAGCTCTGTGTTGGAATTCCAAGCGTGCTCTCCGGCTCTCTCTCTCCCGCTCCCCTCTCCCAAGCCCCCCTACACCATATCCCAGACCCCACAGCCCCCCCGGCCCCACGATCCAAGATTCAACACCCAAGAAACTTTCTGTCCCCCAGCCCCGCCGCAGAAGCTTGAGATTTGTGGGTCTCTCTGAAGCGTAGACTCGGGTGGCGACGCACGGGGCGCTTCTCCCCGCGGGCGCCGGGTAAAAGTTTATCGGGACGCCCCTACCTTCATCTTTACCACGAACCCCTTCCCTCTCTCCCTCTCTCCTGGTATCCTTACCCCAATCCTCCCCTTGTCCCAATCGCCCCAACTCACCCCCTCTCCACCCAGGGTCTGCCCCGAGTCTTTAATACATCTGTACGCCTACAAGTCTATCCCCCCCACCCCACCCCCCACCCCCGACCATCCCCCAGAGATTAGGGCCTTTCACATGGGCCCGGAACGTTGGACAATTAAACAAACGGTGAACCCAAACGGGCTAAAAACCGGAGCTGGGCTCAGCGACCTGTAGCCCGTTACTTTACAGTTCCCTTTCGTTGATGTAGAGGACGCCAGGGGTACTGGGCCACCAAACCCCCATCGAGCAGCGATCCGTCAGGGCATGGCACCCCCCCCCCCCCCCCCCCCCCCCCCCAAACCCACCCCGGTGCGGCACTGCCGCCGTTGTCTCTCCCTGCCTTTGCTCTGAGCTCTTGTGAACGGACGGACACCTGTACACTGCCGCCAGTCCGCCTGGGCTTCGGACGGCAAGAACTGCATCCAATGTCCCTTTTTATGCCGCTGCGGTAGGCTGTAAAATCGGCCCGAGCGGCTCACCCCGAGCACGTTGGCAGCGAAACATGAATGTCTGTTGTACGCCTCGAGAGAGTTTCTTAAATATGTTCGTGTGACGGTCCGTGTACAGACACACAGACACACACACACACACACACACTCACACACACACACATACACATACACATACACACACACACACACACACATACACATACACACACACACACACACTAGATGTACGGCGTTGATAATATGATTCACTTGTAAGTAAATACACTGAGTGCAGAATAGCCCCAACTCTCGCGTTGCGGATACAGGCACCGGGAGCGATCCGCTTTTCCACAGGCACATACTTAAGAGACTCAAAGAAAGGCAAACACACAACCCCATCCTGAGCTGCCCAACCAACCTCTGCTGCTAAACCGAAAGCATTTTATTTCCCAGTCAACTATTGCAATTCAGGAGTCCTTATTTTTCATCTATTGTACAACCCTGGTGTGTCCGGGACCCAAGTGAGCAGGAGAGATCTGCATAGTGTTTAGATGCACAGGCATGGACCACACTGTATCCCCATATACGGGCCTAGACTTAACATGACGTATCCAAGTGTGTATTTCCTCTTGTACTGTAAGCGGTCACTTTGTACTGTAATTAATGTTTTATTTTATTGGGAAGTTAAATCAGCCAGGCAACAAGTTTATTCCTTTATTAATTACAATGTCACGCATTAATAACTTTGTTTTCAAGATGGCATTTGTCCCTGGGATTGAAATGTTGCATGTGGCCGGCCTTTAATGTAACACCACGAACCAATGGAACAATATTTTCTTAACATTAATGTTCCCTTGGGAGCGTTGCGTTCAGGCAGATTTATTTATCAGGGGGTCACCAGCCCACATATTAACCAGTGAATGCGTTCATGTTGGTCTTTAATTATCTTAATATCTCTTGTTCCAAGTGTTTTATATGATGAGTTGACGGAGCGCTGCTAGCGGGACTGGACAGTTCACTGGTGCTGAAATTACTCGCTGTAACTTTAAAATGATGGGATTCCCAAATGTCCCGCTCGCTCCTGCAATTCGCCCCCCTTTCCTCTAACCTAAACCCCTCATAGTGTGGCTGTAACTTGACTACTCTTTAGCGTTTGCCCTTTCTTTCTCAACCCCCTCCCCTCCCCTCCCCAGGCGCAATCTTTGAGGAGAGCGCAGCGAAGGATGACGAGGTTTTCCAACTGGCCGTCTCCGACCTCAGCCTCAATGACGACATTCTACAGAGCGAGAAAATAACCTACTCCATCAAGTTCGTCGAGGCGAACAACCCCTTTCAGACAGTGCAGGAAGGTAGGTGCTATGGGCAAGATACAATGAAACCCTCCCCACAAATAGCACGGCTGTGTCCCCTGCACCCTAGTCAAACCCACACTCCCGGCTATTTATAAATCGCCTACTACCTCTCTCCTTGGCATCATCCATGGAATCGCGTCTGACCGTCTCCCCCACCCACCCACACACAGACAGACAGTTGTGGGAATCTCTCCGCAGCTGCAGAGCCGATGGTGGGCGCTGTTTGACAAGGAATGAATGAATGTTGCCACGGTGGGGCCATGGGTTTTCTATTGATTTCTGGTGGGCGATGGAGACTGAGAGGAGGCATTCGGACTCAGCTCAGCTATTGTCAGTAACTAGTTTGACCCTCCCCCCACCCCACCCACACCGTCCACCGATGCCGCTTGCAAGAAAATGCCACCGGCGACACAGCCAGTGATCAAGGGGTGCAAATGGATCTGACGCTCTCAGTCTCCAAATCCTTTCTCGGCAGATGGATTATTGCTTGCTTCCGCTGGGTTTTGTCGGAGAGATTGCTGCGTTGCATTCAAACTAATAATCCCGAATAAAGGATTAAAAAAACAAAGCACATCTGCACGGGTTTAATGTAACCGTGCAGCGTCCAGTTTAGTAACTACCCTCACAGCGCTGTCCCAGGCGGGCTGTCTGAAAACCCCAGAGAGAAAGAGAGATAGTAACTGGATAGAGGAGTCACTGTCTGTATTTTCCTTCCCCTCCTGTTTGTGAGGTGGAGCGAACACGGGATCAGTATTCCCCCTGAAGCGTGGGTGCTGAACCGATTTGCAACCCAAACCTTGACATGCGGCAGACCTTAAGCAATGGATTATTGTTATGTAACTTAATACTGGTATTAATCACCGTAACATTATGTGCTGTGCGGCTAGTTTCTTTAATGGGTTGGTGTGGGTAAGTATTGCAGCGTGGAAGTGCAACACTGCAACTGAACGTAACTTTGTCACGAGTGGCTTTAGTTCAGGAGAAGTACTGGCGTCACAAACCAGTTGGCAGAACCAACATTGTGGACCACAGCTGCACAATATAAACCTTGTACAGGTTTTACAGCCTTTGTGAGCATGCAAGCACTTTTCACGCGTTTTGGGGTCTCTGCCCCTGGGGTGATGTTTTACAGGCAATATTGGACCAACTAAACTGTTTATTTTGGCAGAAGCTATCAGTTCAGAGTTTTTGTTATAAGGGATAGCCAATCTCTGAAATTGCTTCATTGAATATTTTCATTGAAGATGAAGGAGGCCATGTGGCCCATCTGTCTCTTCATTCCCACCACTGCTGCACCCAAATGCATATCCAGATGTTTTTGCCTCCAACAACCCCCCAAGTATTTGCTGTAATATTACACATTTATGTCAACTGCCCCTTGACATCTGTCTTGAGCTTTGATTATATCTGATTATCCTTTGACCTTATTTTGATACATTGCTTTAGTAATGTTACATTCCAATAGCACCCCTCCATTAAAACTGATTCAGCAAGTGTATTGGATTGTGTGTGAAATGGCAATAGATCTCCATGCCAACAAACTTCTTCTTGCGTATGGCATGCACAGCCTAAAGTTGTAGGACAACTTGGTCTATTTGATCTGTGGTCAACAAACTGTCTCTTCAGCGCCCATTGGGAAGTGTGCGTTTCCTTATAGCACCTCTGTCCATAATATTTCATAGAACCTTCTCTTACCATTGAGTTGAGAACATTTACCTACTTACTACCCTAATGTATTTTGTTTCCATGAGTAGACTCACAGATTATTTAACGTATAATTTTGCCGATGTAGAACATTTTGATTGGACTTGTATTAATGGTTATAAGATGTTTTAATTCTTGAAAAAAATATCATGTGATATATTTGTGATATATTTATCCAGTTTCCACACAGATCAGGTCAATGCATTGGAACAATGAAGAACAATGTTTCTGACAATGTAGCCTTTATCTTAATTGTTAACTTTCAAATGGCAGTAAGCACCATTGGTGTTTGGTGGTTCACATTAAATCTAGAATCATTTATGAAAAGAGTTAGATGCAGATTTTTTCCCTTGGCCCAGATAGTATCATACACATACTTTTGCAGATATAAGAGTATTATATCTTGAAACCTTGCTTGGTTAGGGATAATCCACTTGTTCTTACAGATTGAAGTAATCTAAACAAGTCAACACTAGTTTAAGGATTTCAGTGGACATACTGCCCATTAAAATTTGAATGCCACTTGCAGTCATCGTGTTTATTAATGGTAAAAGTTAGATGTTTTTCTGATATCACCATTACGAATTTAAAAAATTATTTACCATTAATATTTTGATTTACAAACTTTACCAAGTAACTTCTTCACCAGAATGAGTTTATAAACAGTGACAGGGAGGAAACTGAGGGGGACATTTATTATGGAGAGGTAGAATTCTTGGGCAGATATTGATTGTTTGAAGTATTTTGATGTGACTTCTCAAAGGTAACTTCCCGATGGCTATTTCTTTGCAGCACCTACGTCTAAAATCTAAGCTAATTTCATTCATCAATAATGAATCGGCCAAACTAATTTGTCGCTTGCTCCTGTTCTGCACTTTGATTCCTCGAATAAATTTGCATTGATCTTTCAACTTTAAATTTTACTGATGTTATAAATGTATGTTGCATGTGATTATTAATGTTTCCAAGAAATTTTTGTGCTTCGAAAATTGATTGTATCATTTTGCAGTAGATTTACAGTGTCTCTCATATGTCAGTAGATCAGTTGCCTGTGATTGCTACATCAAGGAGTGATTGGAGTCAGCTTTTGCATCCAATTTGACAGCAGATCAGCTGAAATGAAAATACTAAAGACTCTGAGCAGAGTTTGTGAACACTGGGAAATCCAAATAGGACAATAGTGTATTGCTCATGCCTGCTGCATTTTAACATGGCAGTTCTGGTTAGTTGGAGGTTTATGCCCTTAGTTCTCAGAAGTCTGATTGTTCATTTTATCACAAGGCTTGGGATTGGGCTCATTTGCTCCTCCACAGGGAAGGATAGAAAACCAGTTAAGTCCTTCCAGTTCTATTGCCAAATATATCTAGTGGCTGCTTTCATAGAAGGTTTGCTGCAGAGTCTGTCCAAGTGCTCTGTTAGCCCCTGAGGCATATGGACAGATTTTTACAAGTGGACATTTTTATCCAGTAGTGATCACAGAAAGTCTGGTATATCTCCAGATATCATTCATTCAAGCGTTTCCAGAAGGTCATTTTGGTGATGAGCCGGAAAGAAGTAAAATGCAGGAAGTGCAATGGTGGTGTCCGGTTAGGATGGGAATAGATGAAGATATTTGCCTAAAATATCTACATGGAATTATTTGACCGGGGCACCATCCAGCAAACTTTATTATTTGTAATTCACGAGTGTGCTCAGAGGCCGGATGAGAGAAAGCAAATGGCTCTTCGATGAGGACAAGTGTTGTAATCACAACATGTACTGTATGCAGTTTCATTCCAGGCTAAGGAGGTAAAAGCCTTTCAAGTGAAATAAGTTCATAGCAATTTACAATTGTAATCGGAAACCAAAAATAATATTGGAAGTTGAATCTAAGTTTAGCATGTTTCTCTGGGCTCTCGTTGGGGAAATGAACATTTAGTACAGTTAAAACCAAAGTGATTGTTGTAAGTTAATGTGAAAAAGAGGTTCACTTAATCCAGCCCTATTGTTTCTCTGTCGAGGGAGGGACATTAAGCTGACAGTGTGTGACATTGTTGTGAAAGTGCCAATGTTCTCAACATTGACATGGTTCTCATAAGTGAAGGGTAACATCCAACAGCAAAACCAACTCATAAAAAGGCAATCATATTTGTGTATTTGGATGTTAAACTTGGTTGCTTATTGACTTAAAATAGAAGTTTAAACCATGTAATCGATCCATTGCCAACATTGCTTGTTTTATATTTAGATTATAATCTATTTATAGATAAACACAAAAAGCTGGAGTAACTCAGCAGGTCAGGCAGCATCTCTGGAGAAAAGGAATAGGTGACATTTCGGGTCAAGACCCTTCTTCAGCCTGAAGTAGGATCTTGATCCAAAACATCACTTATTCCTTTTCTTCAGAGATGCTGTCTGACCTGTTGAGTTACCCCAGCTTTTTTGTGTCTATCTCCAGTTTAAACCAGCAACTGCAGTTCCTTCCTGCACATATCTATTTATACCCTGGCCCCACCTGCACCATCACTGATTCTTTGTTCACCTGAAGGCTCAATTTCCTCATTATCGTCACCACTCCATAGCACGATCTAGTGTAGAACTTTGCTGCCATATCTTACATGTACACATCCATTCCTTCAGTCCTTCAAAGGCTCTTCATCTGCAAGAGTATCTCTTTTGAAACCTAATTATTGTCAAAAATTCTCTCCAGGACACTACCTTCTCATTTTCTGAATTCCACAGATTCTGGAACAGTTCCAGCATTTCAATGGTAGCAAAATGCATCATGATTGTTGAAAAGAGGAATGAGAAAGAAATTAGGAACTAGATATTCTTGCATCTGTTCTCAGGACTTTGTGTACAGAATAAGGTGACAGGGCATTTAGAAAATCATAATACACAGCAACCTTGATATATTAAATCACAATTGTAGGTTTTATCATGTCCCAACATGGATATTAGGTAAATATTAGTTTCACTTATAACACAGGAAACTTGTATGAAAGTTTACCTCTGACTTGTCTTGAGATTGTATTATCAGGCAGAACCAATATACCAGAGGATACAGACCTAATGTGGGCAGATTGGATTAGCATAGATGGGTAAAATGGTCAGCATGGATATGATGGGTGGAATGACCTGTTTCTGTACTGTACAGCTATGACTATAAAAATAAACTCTCTTTGTAAAATTCAAAGTTTTTAATGAAACTTGAGTAGATAAAGTGATGTCAGTGGATATAGTGGCTTTTGCTTTTATACAAGATATCACCTAGAATGTGTTATTTTATCAAAAGTATCTGTTACCTCTACTTATTTCCTTTATCTGCGCTGCTGGTTTCGTCTTCAAAGAGTCCAATTAAATATGACAAATCTAATTTCTCTTAAAAATCTTTCACATAAATGGATTGGGAATAATAGGGGATTGGGTGGGTTCATGAAAGGATAGGGAACAGAGTAGTAATGATGGTATTGTGCAGATTGACAGTGGAGTGCTACATTGGTCAGTACTAGTTCCTTATCATTAACAATGTCAATGAATGATTCAGATGAAAAGATGGACTCTAACCTATGCAAGGTTGTTGATAATATATATAATGGTAAGATTGTAGGGAACCAGCACAGCAGGGCAACAGCAGAGACCTGGGCTTGATACTGACCTCGGATGCTGTCTGTGTGGAGTTTGCACATTCTCTCTGTGACTGGGTGGGTTTTCTCCGGGTACCCGTTTTTTCCCCGCATTCCAAAGACGTGCGGGTTTGTAGGTCGTGTAGGAAGGAACTGCAGGTGCTGGTTTAAACCGAAGGTGGACACCAAAAGCTGGAGTAACTCAGCGGGTCAGACAGCATCTCTGGAGAAAATTTAATAGGTGACGTTTCGGGTTCGAGACCCTTCTTCAGAAATAGGAGTAATGTAAAAATGTAGGTCCATAGAAGGGTCTCAACCTGAAACGTCACTTGTTCCTTTTCTCCAGAGATGCTATCTGACCCACTGAGTTACTCCAGCTTTTTGTGTCTATCCCAGGTTTGTAGGTTTTTTGGTTTCTGTAAAATTGCCCCTAGTGTACAGGATGTAAAACTGGGATAACATAGAACTAGTTGAACAGGTGATTCATGGTCAGCATGGAATCAGTGGGCCAAAGGCCCTGCTTTAACCTCTGAAGGAGCAGCCATAGGCTATTTGATCCTTCAAGCCGGCTTTGATCATGCCCCAACTCCTCGTCTTTGTGAGTTCCTTCCAGCTCTTAATTCTTGATCTTTCAAAAATGTAAGAGGATGTGCGAAAGATGACAAGAGTCTGAAAAAGGATGTAGGCAGGTGGGAAAGGTGCAACAGATGGTCTTCAGTTTGAAGCATTAGGTTATCTATTAGCAATGAAGTATATTATTTGAAATGGTGCACAACACATACATGTTTGTGTGCAGGAGAATCCTGGGGTGTTAGTTTCTGAAACGCTAGAAGCATCACAGATGCAACCGAGCAAATGAGATAGCAGGTGGTATGTTAGCTTTTTTTACTGATAAAGTTGAGGTGCAGCGAAGCTTTTCCGTATAGGCACAAAGGGTTTATTCTGGTCTCAGTATTTAAAGGACAGATTACTTGTATTGGGTTGGAGTAGCATAGTTTCACCAGATTGATTCCCGGAATGAGAGTTGTCTTATAAGGAGAGAGTAAGTAAGATTTCTAATAATCGCTGGGATTTTGAAGACTGAAATTATGTTATTGAAATATGAATGTCTGAAAATGATACAAACAAGTTATCTCTATCAGATGAAGAATTTAGAGCTAGGTAGCCTTGGGAAGATCATATTTAGTTCCAAGATGATGAGATAAATCATAACTCATTAATCGTTGGCATTCTCTTTCCCAAAGGATCTTGGATGACCAGTTGTGCATGAAGGAAATGCAGATGCTGGTTTACACCCAAGATAGAGACAAAATGCTGGAGTAACTCAGCGGGATAGGCAGCATCTCTGGATAGAAGGAATGGGTGACGTTTCGGGTCTGAAGAAGGGTCTCGACCCGAAACGTCACCCATTCCTTCTCTCCAGAGATGCTGCCCGTGTCGCTGCGTTACTCCAGCATTTTGCGTCTATCTTTGGATTACCTGTTGTTGATTTTATTCAAGACTCGAAATTGAAGGATTTTTAGACTGAAGGGGAGTCATGGATTAAGGGGATTGGACAAAAAACATGAACAGAGTATAAGTATTGGGCATGATCTGTTGAATGACAGAGCAGCCTCATGAGTCATTATGTTCTTTCACTATCTTTTTCTGCCCTATCCTAGCTCAGAATTTTGTTCTTTGACTCTGAGGTCTCAAAATTAATTCACTGTTCAGCATTGGAGACAAAGACTGTTGTTGTTTATGTTGTCATATCACCAAATCTCCAAATGATTTTACTAGTCAGCCTCTTTCCTGCTTTGTCTTCAAGGTTATCCTTTAAATGTATTAATTTCAGTCTTTTTCCCCTAGAAACACAAACCTGTGCACAGCCCTGCAAGGTCAATGAAGGCCCTCTGTGTAATATCCGGAACTAACCATAGTGGACAATTAAGTTGTGCAATGTAATTTTGATACTTTCCCCTTGTCCAGTCAACCATCGCTGATCAGACAGGCAGTGTCAACCCTAATCCTGGCTGAGATTATGTAGCTGCATGTAGCCTGGGATAAAGGGTGGAATTATTTGCTTTGGGTCTACATTTCGTTTGAGAAATAAGGCAGATAACGAATCTAACCCTATCTACTAAACATTTCCTCTATCTCCTGCTTAGTGCCATCTAGTCTTCCTGTAAACCACTGTGGAGTGTTTTGTTTTGTGTAGGGAGGCGTATCAATGTAAGGTGTTATCGTCAACTATGTTCTAACAATAGATTTCCATTAAGTGCCTTGAATTCCACCGTACTTTTCATTGTTTATTGGGTTGCGATGATTACCATATTATTTCTATTGCATAATATTGGTTTGGCATGATGGATTCTGTGGAAGTCAGACAACATTTCTGTGGCATTCTTATTGCATTGTGGAAGCTGCATTATTTAATGTCACATTAAAGAGGCCATTAAGCAGCTGTTGAAAGTGACTTGCGTTGGTTGCTTGGACAAGCCTATACCAGGCAGGCAATCATTCGGCTTTTACATTCAGTGATACATGTCTTCTTGCAAGGAAAACTGGAGGCGATAACCTTAATCTACCTGGCACAGCACAAAGAGAGTGACATTGTCTTCCCACAGAGATAATAGAACCCTGAATAAATCTTTTTTTAAATTCAAAAGTACAGCGCTTTTGGTGTTGTGGAAATTGTTGCTGTCAAATTAAGGTGTAGAGCAAATAATCAGATTGTAAATCGGTGTGTCAGAAAGGAGTATTTCAACCACATTACTAAGACTGATTCTCTCCCCAGAATAAGTTAAATGTAACTTGCCCTGTCACTGATACACACCCCTTGACACCTAACACATCCGCCAGTCCCAATCCTGTGAAATTATTTGGTATTATTGATTCCTTCACCTGAAGTAATACTTTCTCTCTATAAAACCCTTGCGACATCTTAAATGCTTCCAATCCAATTAGATAATTTCTTCATTTTAATTTAGATTATAGGTACAGTGTGAGAACAGGCCCTTCGGCCCACTGAGTCTACACTGATCACCCGTGTACACTAGCATTATCCTACATACTAGGGCCAAATTATAATGTTTACTAAAGCAAATTAACCTACAATCCTGTACGTCTTTGAAGTGTGGGAGGAAACCGGAGCACCTGGAGAAAACTGATGCAGCCATGGGGAGAGTGTACGAACTCTGTACAGACAGCTGCTGTAGCCAGGATCGAACCGGGGTCTGTGGGGCTGTAAGGCAGCAACTCTACCGCTGCGCCACGGAGGCTACATGTAATACTGCTGGTATTATTGATTCCTTTATCTGAAGCAATACTTTCTATCTAGAAAAACCTGTTGACATCTTAAATGCTTCAATTCGACAATTTCTAAATCTTCACATACACAAAGTTTGTCTAGTAATTTACCCCACTGATCATTGGCATCTTTAAGGTGAATCTGTCCTGCATCCCTTCCATAGCTCTCCCAGCGAGCAATGTAATCAGAACCAAACATAATGTCCCAGTAAGACGTATGCCTCCATTCTAATGCCATCCACATTACTAGCTAATCATTGTGAGTCACATATAGAGCTATAACCATGCCCGAGACTACTCAGCTTGTATGTAGCCTAGTATAGAGCATGGGACCATCTTCATTAGTTCAGATCTGCATCAAATATTGCATTATCTTTAAGTCATGTCGGAAGGTCATAAGCGATTTTTAACATTTTTTACGTTTTTCACACAGAGAGTGGTGAATCTCTGGAATTCTCTACCACAGAATGTAGTTGAGGCCAGTTCATTGGCTATATTTAAGAGGGAGTTAGATGTGGCCCTTGTGGCTAAAGGGATCATGGGGTATGGAGAGAAAGCAGGTACAGGATACTGAGTTGGATGATCAGCCATGATCATATTGAATGGCGGTGCAGGTTCGAAGGGCCGAATGGCCTACTCCTGCACCAATTTTCTATGTTTCTATGATAGGAGCAAAATTAGGCCATTCAGCCCATCTACTCTGCCATTCAATCATGGCTGATCTATCTCTCCCTCCTAATCACATTCTCCTGCCTTCTCCCCATAATCCTTGAGACCTGTACTAATCAAGAATCTATCTATCTCTGCCTTAGAAAATATCCATTGACGGCCTTCTGTGTCAAAGAGTTCCACAGATTCACCACCCTTTGTATGTAAGACACCGACAAGCAAAACTAAAGTTCCAAAATAAACATAACCAAAGAAAAAGTGGCAACCGAACAATATACAGTAGGTACTCGAAATGTTCAGCAGGTCAGGCAGCATCTCTGGAGAACTGTGGTGGAGAATCGATGGCATTGTTCCATGACCCCTCATTCGACTGGAACATCAGAAATGGTATTGATTTGTTAGGCAGTATCTCAGGAATTTAATACCGAAGAATTTCACAGTCAGTAACATTCTTTTTATTTAAAAAAACTTATACTTTAGTCATAATATAGACACTATAAATACAATTGGAACATTCTTTCAACATTCATTGTACTAACAATCAATCTGTTCTCTTTCAATGTGCCCATGCCAACTCACGTCTCCTGCTTAAACAATGCATCTCCTTCCCTATTGACACACCGACTGATAATCTTCTGACAGAATGGTTTTTGAAACTAATGTCAACCAATCTGGATTTGCATATCCTCTCTGAATTAAAGTGAGCAAGACATGCATTATTATGGTCGGAGAATTTCAATCTATGATTTGAATATACGGGCTGAATGAAGCTAGTTGACAACATGACTTTTCCAAAACATTCTTTTTCCACTGGTTCACGATGAAATCATTGCATTGTTTCATGCTGTGGCTGAGCAACACAGGTGATAATTGGACTGGTGTGGTTTTCTATTTAGTGTGAATGACACATATCTAACATACTATGTATGTCGTTCAGTATTGCTTCCCATATCTTCCCTGTGTCATAGAGTGATTCATTCATAGACTCCTAGAGTGATACAGTGTGGAAACAGGCCCTTCAGCCCAACTTGCCCACACCGGACACCAGGTCCCAGCTACACTAGTCTGACCTGCCTATGTTTGGTCCATATCCCTCCAAACCTGTCCTGTCCATGTGATTCAACATTTCTAAATGCTGGCCTTTTCAATTCCGCTTTCCTTCTTCTCTTGAAGCATCCTTTTCTCCGTGCTGTATCCTCCCCTCCATGATTACCCAGTTTGCCAAATCAACATGGAAGAGGTGATCATACAACAGAGCGAGGGATCAGAGTCACAGCTGGCTCTCAATCTCTTGCCATTTAAAAAAGGCTCAAAGTGATCTTCCATTTGCAACAGTGAGTGGGACTGCTCCATTTAAATGACAGCCAGCATTTAATGCTAACAAAACGACAATGTTAAAAACATTAAAATAAATCTACAGTTCAATAACACTGTAATAGCGTTTAAGTAAATACTTGATTTGCTTAATAACCCTGAGAAGCTGGCGCAACCAATTATGATAATGCATTAATAATATTACAACATTGCTGTAAATATAGGGCTCTAGGAGTCAAAATATAAATGATCGGCAATATTGAATCGATTATCGATCCAATCAAAGAATGTTTTCTAATCTGAAGGTCAGGATATTAACCTTCAAATCCTTATTGTATCCTTGAGCAATCCCTCTCTTTTTCATCAGTTCTCACACCCAATGAGCTAAAAAAAAGCCCTAAGAAGGAGTTGCTGGTACCCAGTTGTTCATCTAGTAAGGGGAGACAGGAAAACAAAGACTTTGTTTCACCATATGGTGCTCTCTTTGTTTTACCGAAAGGTGCTCTCTCTCTGAGTAGGTGTGGGTCATCAATCCAAATCAGCTCAGTTGGAAGTAACCAGGCCTTCCAAGATGACTGGTATCCACAGGAGATGCTGCCTATCACGGCAAGGATGCCAAAGGCAATGTCAGGAGAGGAAATGCACAACAGATAAGAAATGGAATCAAACGTGTAAAAGTGCCGGATTAAATCCCACCTTAATACCATGCTCCAAATTGGTGCAAGCTAGATCTATTTTGAGTTTCTTTCCACCGAGATATTTTCTCTGTGCTAAACTGGTTTCTTTCAAGAGATGAGAGAGGCTGGGTACAATTGCACAGAATATACAGACAGAAACAGACTCTTTCCCCAATCTGTGTAGGAAGGAACTGCAGATGCTGGTTTACATCGAAGTTGGACACAAAATGCTGCCTGACCCACTGAGCTTTTCCTCGGCTTGTTTGGGTAGATTTTCTATGCCCTGCCGAATCTGCTCCATCTACCTCTCATCTCACGATTTGGGAGAGCTCTCATATATTTTCTCTTGTGTGATAATTTCAAAACATGTCAAGTTTCAAGAGAATCAAGAGTGTTTAATTGCCCTGTACACTGGAGCAATGGAATTCTTGCTTGCTGCAACTTTACGGGCACATTATACGCAATGAATATGTGTATAATAAATAAGTTGTTATTCATTAAAGGAGGCCACAATAGTGCAAGCCAAATTACACAATGCATTAAGTTTTGTTTCCTAAAGGTTCAGAGGTGATAGGAGCAAAACTAGGTATCTTGCCCATCAAGTCTACTCTGCCATTCAATCATGGCTGATCTATCTTTCCCCCTCAACCCCATTCTCCTGCCTTTTCCTCATGAATCCTGACACCTTAGCAATAGAAAGTCCATGGTAGTGGTTAGAACCACTTCCCATAGTTATGATTATTATTATGTGGTAAGCAGAACCACACAGAGCAGTGTATCTGTGACCTGACTAAGGTCTAATTCAAGTTTGAACAACTTCAATGCATTGTAATACTAACTGGTTGAAATAAATTCCATTTGCATTTTTATTGCTTTGATAACCTTTGATGCTGCTTACAGTAATTTGTTGACATGTAGCCTTGCAGATCTTTGCTCTTCTGTAGAATTCAGATTCTTATTTAACACATTTTTTTTCTATTTTATTTTTTTAAACATCCCCGGGTTACAAATTTTCTGACCCCTCCTTGAAGTGGGTGAAGAATAAATTGTGAATGTACAGACCTGGGAGATTTTGCTGTAGTTCAGCATGAGCAGTTTATTCATCTCTTGCACTCCTCAACCATTTAACGTTGGTCAAATGTATTCAGCTTCTAAATATATTTATCAATGGTTTCTGCCTTATTGTCCCTTACCCTCGCCCCCTCCGATCCCACACAGTAATTCTTTATAAAGGGTGACATATAAAGTGCTGGTGTAACTGAGTGGGTCAGGCAGTATCCCGGAAGTGTGTTGGGTTGGGACCCTTCTTCAGGCTGATTGTCTGAAGGTGGCAACGCAGGAAAAGAGGGAGGGAGGAGTGATAGGTGGATACAGGTGAGGGGAGTTTGACAGGTGGGTGGCAAAATGCTGAAGAAAATAGACAAAAGAGTGACAGATAAGGTGAGTGGATGAGTAAAATGTAAAACCAGAGGAAGGGTTATTGGTGGAAGGGGACAGCCCCCCCTCCCCCCCCCCCCCCTACCCCAGAGATGCTGCCTGATCCATTGAGTTACTCCAGCACTTTGTATTTCACTCAAGATTGCAGCCTCTGAAATTTGGGTGCCTCCATTGTTTAGGGACTGGGTAAACTTGCAATTTTAAGTTCCCTGTAACACAATTGCAAACTAATTATTTCGACATAGGTCTATAAATTTGTTTTCTGTAGCAGAGGATTTTTTGGTCATGTTTCGTACATCATTGTTGAGTTATTTCTGTGTTGACTGGCTGTACGACTGTGAAATTTTCAAACATCAGTCGCTGGCACCGTGGATTGTTCAAGTCACTCATTAACAGAGAACCCATTGAAAGTGTATCTCTGCAGCCCACCACTCCATTATAATAAGCTTTTTCATAGACAAACACTTATAGAGGGAGCTTGTTTCCCTTTGATATGTCTTTGCACTACAGTAGCCAGAGCTAGGACTAATTATTTTTTTTCACCCCTCAAATCTTCTTGCTCACAATGAGTTATTCAGACTTGATATCTTGGTATTCAAGTCATTGCATGTTTTCTCAGATGGGATATCTCAGAGATTTGAAGTTTTGCCATTGCTTCAGGTAAGGATGCTTTGAAGCCCGGGTCAATAGTTCTGCCAGTGTCAGAATTAGCCTCTGGTCTCTCTCTTCAATCTATCCAGATGGGGGTAAATTATAACCCAACATTCATCAATGTGTTTTTATAAAGATTGCTCCTCACAGAAAATTCTGTTCGATCATTAGAAAAGTTCCGGATTTCACAAAAATCTGTGGAACAAAGGAAATATTGATATGGTTTAGCCAACTATGTCTTCTCCCACAGGTAACAAACAACCCAAAATTTACCTTGTATAAATAAATCTGTTTGAATATGTGAGTGGAGGTTTGCAAGGCTGCTGTCTATATTTTGAATTCTGCATTTGGAAAAAGGCCAATATGGACGTTCTTTCTTCAGTAGATCCACTGAGAACTGCTTTATGAGAATTGATTAAACCTCAGGCATCTGCTTCTTTACCTTCTGTTGTTGATCAATAGGGGCCTTTGTGCTCCATGTTTCTCCCCTTCACACTCCGAGTGTGCTGACTGGTCTGCTTCATGGAGCTGTGGGAGTCAGTAACTCTTCACCACTTTGCCCATGAGAAGGTGGACCCGATGAGTGCTATATTAAATTATTTAGCTGTAGACTGGGAAAAGTCATCCTTGCATCCCTTTCCATCTTGTATTTTCCAACAAAGTACACTGAGAGTTACAGGTAAACTCCTCAATTGTGGACACATCCTCGTGTCAGCATTGGTTTTACTGTTTAAGATCAATTTCCCCAAGTGAAACTTGTCAATGTACCCCTTACTCCAGCAGGAGGTGAGAAGTAGCTCTGTGGCCCACCAACAACTCTCACTACCACTGCCACCACCAGCCACTATCAACCCTCGCTAACCACCAAATATTACCATTACCAGCAACTCCCACCACCAACATCTCTCACCACCGCTACTTCCAACAGCTCTTGCCACTAAGAACCCTCACCAACCACCAGAATTACCACCAAGATTCAAGATTCAGGAGAGTTTATTGTCATGTGCCCCTGATCGGACAATGAAATTCTTGCTTTGCTTCAGCACAACAGAACATAGTAGGCATTGACTACAAAACAGATCAGTGTGTCCATATACCATTATGTAAATATATACACACATGAATAAATAAACTGATAAAGTGCAAATAACAGATAATGGGCTATTAGTGTTCAGAGTTTTGTCCGAGACAAGTTTAATAGCCTGATGGCTGTGGGGAAGTAGCTATTCCTGAACCTAGTCGTTGCAGTCTTCAGGCCCTGTACCTTCTATCTGAAGGTAGCAGGGAGATGAGTGTGTGTGGCCAGGATGGTGTGGGTCTTTGATGATACTGCCAGCCTTTTAGAGGCAGTGACTGGGATAGATCCCCTCAATGGTAGGGAGGTCAGAGCCGATGATGGACTGGGCAGTGTTTAATACTTTTTGTAGTCTTTTCCTCCACCAACTCCCACCACGATTATCACCTACAATAGCGCTCACCATGAACCAGTAACAACCCTCACCCCCAACACCTACCAACCCCATCAACAACCAAATATCATATGACTTAGTTTGAAGAAGGGTCTCGAACTGAAGCACCTACCATTCCTTCTATCTAGAGATGCTGCCTGTCCGGTTGAGTTACTCCAGTGTCTATCTTCGGTGTAAACTGGCATCTGCAGTTCCTTCCCACATATTACCATTACCAACTCCACCACCAGCCCCCACCAAACATCACTATTACCGATCCTTGCTACCAACCACCAAACTGCATCACCACCAACTACCAAATATCACCACCAACCTACCCTCACCATCATTCACCACGAATCCCAAACTCACTAAATACCTTCAACACCAAGACCCTCTCCATCAACCCTCACCGCCAACCCTAAACAACGACCACCAACCAGTGGCATTCATTACCAGCCACCATCAATCTGGAATCAATCCACATCAACTCAGAGTAACCACCAATGTTCACCATCAACTACCACCGTCAACAAACACATCCAATGGACCTGTGTAAATCTGAATGAATGCAATTCTAAGCTTCACTGACTTGAATAATGAAGCAAAATTATAATGACCATCTATTGTGGCTTTCCACTCCACTAGTTGAGATGGGGAACAGATATAACCGTGATTTAAATCCCCAATTTCCTGGCCATATGAAGAGTAGAAGGACGAAAGACGCTGAGGGGGGCTGATCAAAATGTTTTTCAGATATTTAAACCAAAATTCTTAATCTTTGCCCGGGGCACAGAGCACCAAACAGGCCCTCTAACCAATCTCGTCTATGCTGCTGAATGTGCCCCATATTGATTGGTCCCATTTGTCCCATATCCCTCCAAACCTTTCTTATCCGTGTACCATGGATCTCATTGAAGTGTTTTACTGGTTTCACCAGTCCTTGCTCTTTCACCAAGTTGGGTATATACATCGTATGTAGGAAGGAACTGCAGATGCTGGATTACACCAAAGGCAGACACAAAATGCTAGATTAACTCAGCGGGCCAGGCAGCATCTCTGGATAGTAGGAATGGGTGATGTTTCGGCCTGGCTTGACCCAAAACGTCACCCATTCTTTCTCTCCAGAGATGTTGCATGTCCCGCTGAGTTACTCCAGCATTTTATGTCTATCTTGGTTGTGTACATTATTTGGGTAGGCAGGTGATAAGCCTGTGCACACCTTGTCTGCACAGTTCATGTTGGATAAGCAATGTATCAAAGCTGGAGTTGTCATCAGAGGCAACACTGACATTGGTGAAGTGAGTCTTCGATTTTGTATCGAGGATCTGTTAATTAATGCATTATTTTACCACAGGACAGTTTTCACAGTGTAGATTTTTTGCACACAGGATGGTGTCTATCTGGAACAAGCTGTGGGATGAAGTTTAGAAGCAGGTCCCATTGCAATGTTTAAGGGCTATCTGGACAGGTCTTTGAGTGAAAAGCAGTGTTGGGATGTGGATCAAATGCGGGCAAATGGGATTAGCACAAATCGGTGTCAGAGTGGACATGGACAAGGTTAGCTGAAAGACATATTTTTCTGCACTGCACAATTCAATTACTATGATTCTTACACTATTGTACTGCACCAAGCAGAAGGCTGAATTGAGCAAACTCTTGGTAAAGCTAAATAGAGTTTCATTGCAATTTAAATCATGGGTTCGAAAAATAATTTGTGCACATTTTAAAGGTATAATTTGGTAATCTCTCTTGACTTTGAATGAATAGTCATGAACAACTGCAATTTTCATGTGAAGTAAGGGGTAGAATGTGAGGCTAAGTCAGGCATCATTATAAAGTCACAGTTCTTCCCTATTATGTTTCATTTTAAAATTATATAATTTAACATCAAAAACTGACTATTTATGTAACAGAAGGTAAGCTGCAAGAGGCAGTTTTCTTTTCAGTGCGGAGTTGGAGGACATAAAACCAAAATGGTACTGTAAAACAGAGAATGCCTTCATTACAATGCACTGCATAGATGAGCAGTTCCCATTATAAATGTGGATGCAAGATTTCACGTTGTGAATCTTGGCACAAAAGCGAATATAATCACCATGGGAGGAATGAATTCAAGGTTGTGTGTATATGAATACAATATAGTCATATGGTAAATGTGAAAATATGGACGTATCATGGGAAGAGAATAAGAATATATGTTAAAATACAGCTGTCTTCAATATGTGGTTATCTTATAAGGAGGTATGCATTATAATACAAGCTGGAATTCAAGGTGGGAGACGTTAATGTGAGTTTAATTTCTGTTTGATAATGGAAGGTGAAGGACAATTCACACTGTTGGATGTTACTTTTCTACCTGATGCTTTGTATTTTAATTTCTCAAATAACAGAGGCTTTGAAGCTCTCCGATGAAGAGATAGATGTAGAGAATCAGTGAAAGTGCTGGATATGTTGTGGGAGAACAGATTAAAATAAAACAGTGGGTATCTGAAATAAAAGTAGAAGATGCTGTAATAAATAAAATTGAAATAAAAATATATTTTTTTTAAATAGAAAAAAAATATACTGCAGAGGTTGTAAATCTGAAATAAAAAAATAACAAAATTCTGGAAACACTCAGAAGGTTTAGCAGCATCAAGTTCTGATGAAAGAGCACAGAATTGATGCATAAATTGCTTCTCTTTCCACAGATGCTGCCCTACATGCTGAGTGTTTCCAGCATTTTCTGTTTTCATTTCAAACAACCTGTTGCTGACGTGTTGAAGGAGAAAAAATCCTGCTAATGTTTTGGGTAAAAAAAGACATTTGTTAAATTAGTACCAAAAAATGTTAACGTGACAGGAAACTGGAAACTTGTGTGCAGCTATTCACGATTAAAACTGACCTGTTGCCTGAGGTTTAATGTTTAAGAAAGAACTGTAGATGCTGGAAAAATCGAAGGTAGACAAAAAAATGCTGGAGGAACTCAGCGGGTGAGGCTGCATCAATGGAGAGAAGGAATAGGCGACGTTTCATAGAAACATAGAAACATAGAAAATAGGTGCAGGAGTAGGCCATTCGGCCCTTCGAGCCTGCACCGCCATTCAATATGATCATGGCTGATCATCCAACTCAGTATCCTGTACCTGCCTTCTCTCCATACCCCCTGATCCCTTTAGCCACAAGGGCCACATCTAACTCCCTCTTAAATATAGCCAACGAACTGGCCTCAACTACCTTCTGTGGCAGAGAATTCCAGAGATTCACCACTCTTTGTGTGAAAAATGTTTTCCTCATCTCGGTCCTAAAAGATTTCCCTCTTATCTTTAAACTGTGACCCCTAGTTCTGGACTTCCCCAACATCGGAAACAATCTTCCTGCATCTAGCCTGTCCAACCCCTTAAGAATTTTGTGAGTTTCTATAAGATCCCCCCTCAATCTTCTAAATTCTAGCGAGTACAAACCGAGTCTATCCAGTCTTTCTTCATATGAAAGTCCTGACATCCCACGATGTCAGGACTTTCGGGTGGAGACAACAGAACAACAGAGGAGGATGACTGAACTTTGGTGCCTTCCCTCACAGCGGGAAACTTTGATTCCACAGTGTGGGGATGTCTATGTTAAAGACTACCGTGTTCTGTGCTCTTCTTTATTCGTCTGGCTGTATGGGGACCACAAATTTCACTGTACCGGTTGGTACATGTGACAATACATGTCTCTTGTCTCTCTCTTGTCTCTTCATTGTCTCCCTGTTGCCTGTGGTGCCTGTTTTTGGTTTGGCAATTAAAAAGTACAATTAAAATTGCTGATTTAAAGATTAAAAAATAAGCAAACGGCAGCAGAATTCCATGAATGTGATTGGATTTAATATGTGTTGAAAGCAATGTTAAGACCACTTTGCTGAGTCATTCACAGATGAGTCCTTGTGTGGGAGAGGAATATTAGCAGCAATTTAATTGTAGAGCAGGAATTCTGTAATTGTGTGCCTCATTGTATTTCCCAACTTAAATTAACTTGTGCTTTGATGAACTGGGTTTCTAAATGTAGCAATTTGTGTAGCAATCAATAGTCTTTTTATTGGAACAATAGAGATAACAAGAAGAGATCCTGCATTTGTAAACGAGGGACATTGCATGGAATGGTAATTATTTAGCAGCTAAATTGAAACCCAACACTTTGCTTTCAAGTATGGAGAGTCAGTCAATAATATGTTACAATACAATACAATACCATTTATTGTCATTTGAGCCTCAGTGATGCTCAAACGAAATTCCGTTTCTACAGCCATACAAACAAAGACAATTTCCTACAGACATACACATAATTTAATTCACACAAACATCCATCACAGTGAACCCACTGTGATGGAAGGCAAAGTCTTTTCTCTCCCCTGTTCTCCATTTCTCTCCCGATGTCCAAGCCCCAGGCGGGCGATGCTAAGTCCCACGGCCATTTTAGGCCGTGCCGGGCGATTTACGGCCCCGCTCCCGGTCTAAATGTCACAATGTTGGAGCTCCCGGCGGGCGCTGGAATGTCCCACGGCCATGAAGCCATGCCGGGAGATGTACGTCCCCGCTCCGGGTCGTTCCAACCCCGCGACATGGGCTGGAGAAGTCGTGTTGCGGGAGCTCCGGGAAGCGGTCTCTCCCCTCCGAGCTCCCGAAGTCCCAGTCCACCCAGTTCCTCTGCTGAAGCAGAATATCAATAGAATTAATTGTACAGTTGTGCTGGGGGATATTCCTCTTGTTGACAAAATGGGGAAGATTCAGTTTTGAAAGAGGTTCAAGGCAGTCTGGAGTATGGTACACAAAAATGCTGGAGAAACTCAGCGGGTGCAGCAGCATCTATGGAGCAAAGGAAATAGGCAACGTTTCGGGCCGAAACCCTGACTTGAAATATCTCCTATCCATGTTGACCAGAGATGTTGCATGACCTGCCGAGTTACCCCAGCACTCTGTGTCTTTTATTAAACGAGCATCTGCAGTTCCTTGTTTCAATGTTCAGTTTTGGCTTGGAGCTGGCTTTCTTATCCTCTATCTGAGGAGGTTGTGTCGAGACTTCAGGCAGGGGATGAGTTGCTGTGGTTTACTCACTTGGTAGCTGGACTTTCTGATGGGCTACTGATGGGGTAATGTTATTTCCATTGGTCTTTGCATCATCATCAAGGTTCTTCCATTGAAGATTATTACATGGGGCCTATAGCCAGGGTAGATTACTGCGTTTTCACACAAAACATTATTAGAAAATGTTGTACAATACCCAGAACATTTATTGATGTCAAGTCAATCCTACCATTTAAAGGGATGATGAAGGGAGATGGGTGGTTTTATTCACTTCTGCAACTATGCAAGCACTGGCTTTCGGGCGGGATATTTAATGAAGGCCCTGTCTAACTGACCTGCTGAGTTGCTCCAGCACTCTGAGACTTTTTATTTGTAAACCAGCATCTGCAGTTCCTTGTGTCACTCTCTCTACCCTCATGGGCGGATGTGAAAGATTTAATGGCGATGCTTGAAGAAGTCCAGAGCATGTTTGGATGATACTTATCCTTCAAAAGAACTCTAGAAACACGCTTCCTCCTGCCCACAGATATTATCATTATGAAGTTCATTCATGTGCATCATCTTAGACTCAGTATATATTCCACTAGCAAACCTCATACTGCTTCTCATCAGTATTCCAGTAGAACTGTAGAAACATAGAAAGTAGGCGCAGGAGTAGGCCATTCGACCCTTTGAGCCAGCATCGCTATTCAATATGATCATGATTAATCATCTAAAATCAGTACCCGTTTCTGCTTTCTCCCCATATCCCTTGATTCCGTTAGCCTTAAGAGCTAAATCTCTCTTTTGAATACATTTCAACATTGTCCCCTGTCCCTTCCTTATGTATCATTATTTAGTATCAGCGCAAAACATTTTGGGATGTTTTTCTATTCCGATTATACTTTAATTCCTAATATATAAATTAAATTGCAGTATTTATCACCAATATCTTCAACATCTTTCAGCACCAGGGTTATTTTTTTTGGGGGGGGAGGGGGGGAAGAAAAGATACAAAGTGCTGGCGGCGTAACTCATCAGGTCAGGCAGCATCTCTGGAGAAAAGGAATAAGTGACGGGCACATAAAGCTGGAATAACTCAGCGGGTCAGGCTGCATCTCTGGAGGAAAGGAATAGGTGACGCTTTTGGGTTGAGACACTTCAGATTGAGAGTCAGGGGAACGAGAGATATCGACGGTACTGAGGACAAATTAATGGAAGATATGCAGAAAGCAACGACAATCAAGGACCTGTGGAGCCCACAATGGTCCATTGTTGGCTGTGGGATAGGTGTTAATAAGTTGTACAGACAGTGGTGGGCTCCACGTTTCCTGGATTATTGTTACTTTTTGCATATCTTCCATTCATTTATCCTCAGTACCGTCTATATTTCTCGTTTCCCTCTCCCCTGACTCTCAGTCTGAAGAAGGGTCTCGACCCGAAACCTCACCTATTCCTTTTCTCCAGAGATGCTGCCTGACCTGTTGAGTTGCTCCAGCATTTTGTGTCTCTCTTCAGTTTAAACCAGCATCTGCAGTTCCTCCCATTTTCCATTGGGACCCTTAGTATTTGTGGGATCTCATTTGTTGGATCTCATTTGTTATTTCCATTGGTCTTTGCATTGTCATCAAGGTTCTTCCATTGAAGATTATTACATGGGGCCTAGAACTTTGGTTTTTGTCAGTCTGCCTACCTGCTTTGCACCCCCTAGAGTGGGTGCAAAGAACTTTGTTCTTGTTAGGATTGTCTTCCCTTAGGGTGAATCAAAAAGGATAGGTAATGAAATATTTGATGATATCATATGCTTAATTAGCAGAAAGGGGGCAAGCTCTTTATAATGAATCCTGCTGTAATCAACAATTAGTCCTATATTTGAAACAATTTGCCCAGCTGACATTCGCCCTTATCAATTGTTCATCTTTGCACATTCTCTTTGATATGAAAATTTCTGGACACAATCAAGATTTTGGAAAATACTTTGCAGAGCAACGAGTGAAATCCAATCAAGATTATTACAGGTTTATGGACAGGGTAGATTAATGTGTTTTCACACAAAACATTATTAGAAAATAAGATACATAACCCTGAACAATGATTGATGTCGTCAATTTAAAAGAGATTTAAATTAGTGAGTTCAATGGAAAGGACATTGGGTAAACCATTAAGACAATTGGTCCAGATTAGACTCAACCTCAATCCAGAATTTATTTACCACTATGTTAAAACTCAATCAAATTGCTTCCTACATCTCTCTTCATATGTTCCATTAGCAAAGAAACTATTATGCTTACATTCCAGGTTATAAATTGAGTTTGCACCCAATACTTGCTCTGAGAGTTATTATGCACCTGTCCCACTTAGGAAACCTGAACAGAAACCTCTGGATACTTTGCGCACCACCCAAGGTTTCCGTGCGGTTCCCGGAGGTTTTTGTCAGTCTCCCTACCTGCTTCCACTACCTGCAACCTCCGGCAAGCACCTGCAACATGTTCAGGTTCAGGTTTCCTAAGTGGGACAGGGGCATAAATTCTGTCACCCTTTGCTTGATGAATGGTTTTCGATCTACTTTCATGAATGGGTGTTGGTTGATTATTGATATAAAGTTGTGTCTTCTTGCTCTCGATGATCCTTCACAGAAAATATTCTCTCATAGTATCCTATCAATTCTTCACCAAATCTTAAAACTTTGATCAAATCAACCCTTAAATGTTTCAGTGTTCCTAGTAATGCATGATTTAAGTACACTCCTCTGATTTTGTTTTCTTTGGCTGCCGCTTGGGATTAGGCTTTACTTTAGAGATATAGCTCGGAAACAAGCCCTTTGACCCACCGAGTCTGCGCCGACCAACTATCTCCTCGCATACTAACCTAAGGACAATTTAAAAACTTGCTGAAGCCAATTAACCTACAAACCTGCACGTCTTTGGAATGTGCGAGGAGACCTGAGCACCCGGAGAAAACCCACGCAGGTCATGGGGAGAACATGCAGGTTTTCTGTACAGACAGCACCTGAGGTCAGGGTCAGACCAGGGTCAGACCAGGGTCTCTGGCCTTTAACATAGTCAAAGGCTTTAAGATTTAAAAAAAGACCATATATAGTGAAGAGGACATCAGCAGGTCCACTACCACCACAGCTCCTCCACCTACTGGACTTTCCCTGTGCCAGAGAGCAGGAAGATTCCTCCATCATTACCACGGTTGCATTTGTCCATTTACTTTATGATAGTCCTGATTGTGGCATCTATAGGATCCCCAGTTCAGGGAGATGAAGTTGTAGACTTGTGACTGTAGTTCCAATTGGCCACATTATAGGACTGCAACATGGATAATGTCTGTTCCTATCACCTTGGTGCTTACCATTTATCACATGGCCTTTCAAATCCCTGCTTGTCAGTGGCTGTGTGGACCGGATAATTGGCGGTGAGGAGTTTTAGCCATAGATAGCCTTGACAGCACCCGTGGAACGTTCTGATGAATCTGTAGGGCAATCTGCCCTTTACGAGAATTTTCTAGTAACTTTTGAACTAATTACTGTTTATTCTTAAGATCTGTGTACATGGGTCCTTGAGTTTTGTTGGCCCTTCATGTTCTGAGATGTTTATTATTTAAATATTACTTTGTCCCCTTTCAAAAGTTGAGGTTCTCACATGAACATGTGGAATCCCTTTGAAGCAATGTTTTCTCATTCACTTAATACATTCATTTGACACAGTGGTGCAATGGGAGAATTGTTGCCTTACAGCTCCCGAGACCCGGTTTTGATCCTGACTACGGATGCTGTCTGTACGGAAATGTTTACATTCTCCCCATGACTGCATTGGTTTTCCCAGGGCGCTCCAGTTTCCTCCCACACTCCAAAGATTTACAGGTTTGTAGGTTCATTAGCTTCAGTAAAGATTGTAAATTGTTCCTAGTGTGTTATGTGTGTTATGATTGTGTTTATAGTTTGTTTGGTTGTTTGGTTGTTTGTCTTTTGCACAAAAGTCCGCGAGCATTGCCACTTTCATTTCACTGCACATCTCGTATGTGTATGTGACAAATAAACTTGACTTGACTTGACTTGACTAGTGTGTGCGATTGTGCTTGTGAGCGGGGATCGCTGGTCGGTTTGGACTTGGTGGGCAGAAGGGCTTACTTCCATGCTGTATCTCTAAACTAAACTAATGTTGCTGTAATCTTATATTCCTATCTGTACTGCATATTATTTCACTAATCTTTGTGTCATTCGCAAAAGATATATTTCCAGATTTATGTTGTGCAAAAATATATTAATATATTTATTTTTGATTCAAATTCAAGTAAACACACATTGCGGCTACCTGACGTTTATCTGAGCTAATACTGTCTTAACATTGAGAACTTTATTAAATGCCTTCTGGAGTTTCATAGTAACTTTGAAACGTGTGTGTGAGCCAATTATTATTGTCATCCATAACCTTCATTAATATACATTGGATTTTCCAAATCAGCTCAAATATCCTAAAGACAGTCTATATGTTGCAAGTTATAGATTCTGGTAACTTCACCACGACTGATGTTGTTTCTTTTGTTTTCCTTGATTTCAGTTTCTCATCTTTCCTATACATAGCATAGCTGAAGGCTCAGTTCCTTCAACATATTGATCCAAGCATCTTCAAATCCTTGCCAGTTTCTGTAGAAGCCCTAGGGTGGAAGTCAAAACATGGGGATCATTCAGTCTTTGGCACTGATATTCTTTATAATCCTGCTCATATCCTATTATTATTCCAGTCCTTGGTTTATTAATTGTCACCATTAATTAGTCTCTGCCATCACAATATGTATAATATAGAAACCAGGCCTACACTAGTTATCATTCTTCATTGCAGCTCCAAGAACCTTCTTTGGTCTATTCTAATATTCTCCCTCTGATTCTCCCCTCATCAGCTCCTCGTGGTACTGAGTTGCACATGTTCACCATTCAACTGGTCGAAGAGGTTTCCTCTGAATTATCTATCAGATTTAGTGGCACAGTTTATGTTTTTTTTCACCTGCAAATGGAAGAAAGGTCTCGACCCGAAACATCACCTGTTCTTTTTCCACAGGTCTGCTGCCTGACCCGCTGGGTTACTCCAGCCTTTTGTGTCTGTCTTCAATGGAAACACATCACTCCACCCACCCTATTAAACAACTCCTTCACCTCCTTGATCTCCAGCAGCTCATCCCTTACCGTCATTTTTCGAGAGAAAAAAAAGTTTGTTCAATCATTTCTGATTGTTGTAATCTCTCGTTTCTATTCTGATCCCAGTAATTTTTATTGCATTTTCTTCTACACATTTAATTCCTTTTGTAATGTGATCAGAGCCATTTGCAGTATTGCAATTAAACTAACCAGATTTGATACAAATTTAATATGACTTATCTTCTTTTTTAAATTCTGTCCTTCTAGAAACGAGCTTCAGTGCTTTGATGGATTATCATTATAGCTTCCTTTAATGTCTACCTACTTTTAGAATATTATGAATGCCTCAGAATTGTATTGGTATCGTTATTCTTCTGACAGAGGGGGTCATCACGCATTTACATGTATGGAGGTTCACTTGCTAATTCCATAACCATCTCAAAAGATTATTAATGTCAACCGATATTAGATTGCAGTTTTCCTCAGCAATAACTAGCAATGTTACAAAATTTTGAGATTTTAAAAATCAAGTCTGTAATTTATCCCATCAGATAAAGCATAAAAATAAGTTTAATTTGACACCTAATTCACTTTCATATCTCAAGTATTTAAAAAGTTATGGCCATTTTCATACTCGGAAATGAGCATCTTGTTCCCTATTGATTTTCTATGGACATAACAAAAAAGCTGTGATCTTGAACAGTCAAAAGCCCATAACTTTCTTAAAAATTAAAAAAACTGAATGAAATTTTCAGTTATCATAGATTGAAGCATTCTGAAACAAATATAAAATAATCTTACTTGGATGACCTGAAATTAAAGCATATAATTAGTTAGTTACCTAATTGTAGCTAATTTCAGACTTCAATTACTAGATCTAAACATCTATCCATTTCTTAATAAATGATTAACATTTTTAAATAGCCTAAATGTCCAAATAATATTCACAAATAATTCACAATAAAACATGATTTTTAAATCTCATTTACATTAATTTATAGGCCAAATGGAAGGAATTTAGTGTTCAATTGCTGTAAATAAATGCCCATTTAAATCAGCTTTCTAGTGGGTCCCTGTGGAACGCGCTGGTTTAGAACGTTCACATTGCGGTAGATTTGTGCCCCAAATGCCCAGAAAAATACTGCGCGATATAATGGGCCCAAATTGAGCTACTCGCAATATTAAACTTTGTATAAAGGGTTCTTTAGAAGCCCTTTTTAATGTAAATATATACAGCCTAACTTCAGCTGTTTGCTTTATGAGACTCTGCGGTTGCTGGCGGTCACGGGTTTAGAGATTGATTTTTAAACTACTATAACTATTTTACGAGGCCTTTAAAACTAATAATAGCTTTTGCGACGGGGTCTTCCAGCGATTTTTCGTTAATAATTAACTAGGCTGAACATCTTCGATTTGAACAGCCTAGAGAAAATCGCGTTTTAAACCCGCCCCCCTCTAAACGGCGCCAAAATCGCGCACACCCGTAGCGGCAGATTTTCAAAGACGCTTCAGGTAGGCTTTGCAACATACCTACAATAACTGCAATCCCCCCATTTTGGTGTCAAAGGCCAGATTTAAATATCCTTTTCAATCATGAATGCAAAAAGATTTATGCAAATGCTGAACAGTAATGTTCCAGTCAATATCTTTGTAGGATATCACTTCTAAACCTCTTTCCATTTTTGTAATCACATTTAATATCTACAATTCATTTCTTATCTATTAGAAACTTCCAATCAATTTTGCTCATTGCAGTCTCAACAGTTTCTGCTCACTAATGGCTTCTATCTGAACTGAGTGGTGGAGCGGTTGCGATGATGTAGGTAATGGAAGATTGGGGTGGTGAGGATGGCGGAATGGTTGGATTGTTATGGGATGGGGTTTGGAGTGTGTGGCGGTCGTGGAAGGAACTTGGGTTGGTGGGGCATATGGGAGTTGTTGGTGGGAATAGGAACATGTTTGTGTGTACTTCTGCTTTATGCATTACTGCAACATTTATGTCCTTGTCCCCATGCCTTCAATGTCAGACACAATGCTGTGTCTCTGTTTTCCAATGATGCCTCACCCAAGAGATGTGTGAATCTTGGGATGCTTTGTATCGTCAAGCCATTTGATTGTTGGGAGCATGTTGCAGGTCTCAAGGCCCTGAGCTATAGGTAGGGGTTGAACAAGTCAAGTCAAGTCAAGTTTATTTGTCACATACACATACGAGATGTGCAGTGAAATGAAAGTGGCAATGCTCGCGGACTTTTGTGCATAAAGACAAACAACCAAACAACCAAACAAACTATAAACACAATCATAACACACATATACCTTTACATAATAAATAATGGAAGGAAAGACGTTCAGTAGAGTTAGTCCCTGGTGAGATAGGCGTTTACAGTCCGAATGACCTCTGGGAAGAAACTCCTTCTCAACCTCTCTGTTCTCACCGCATGGCAACGGAGGCGTTTGCCTGACCGTAGCAGCTGGAACAGTCCGTTGCAGGCGTGGAAGGGGCCTCTCAGGCTAGGCTAGGAACAGGCTAGGATTTTGTTCCTTGGAGTTCAGGAGTATGAGTTTGATTTTATAGAGGTGTATAATAACCAATAACCCTTTCTGGCTTAAGTCCTCCCTCCACCACCTCCAGTTTAAATTCCATTTGGAATATTTTGGAGGACCAAGAAACCAAGAACCAAGAAGATAAGATCATGAGAGGAATTCCTACAAGTCCACGTCACAAAATTAGAAATTGATCAGCCAGAGCCGAAGACATTTCTCGGCATCTGCATACAATGGCTTCTTGCGCGTGGCGGTGGAAAGATTGGCGAAAACAGAGGCGCGACGTGATCGCTCTTTCCTTGACCCCACGAGAGGAATTGATAGGGTAAATGCACAGAGTCTTTTACCCAGAGTAGGGGAATCGAGAACCAGTGGACATGGGTTTAAGTTGAGGGGGGAACTATTTAATAGGAGCATCAGACCAATAAGGATGTTAAAAATAACACATGTATAACAGTGTTGGTGTAACTCAGTGGGTCAGGCAGCATCACTGGAGGTCTTGGATAATCAAAAACAGTCTGAAGAAGGGTCCTGACCTGAGTTACTCTGGCATTTATGTGTGATTTCTTTTGGTGAACCAGCATCAGCAGTTCTTTATGTATCCAATATGGAAATTACACTTGTTAGGGTTATCTGTTTCTATTAAGGTTATCTCTTGAGTCCAGCATTATTTCACTGAGAGCTATTAACTGTGAATAAAAAATACAAAGATAAACATAGAATTGTAAACTTCTCCAGAGTTTCTGCTTCTTCCGCTCTTAAATCATTTTTCTTAGACTCATGTAGCGTTATCCTCGCAATTGGACTTCTATCTGCAGGCCACTGTGTCATCTGGCTGAACCTACCTGATCTCCCAGTTGCTGAACACTTTAATTTTCCTACCCATACCCACACTGATCTTTCTGTCCTTGGCCTCCTCCATTGTTAGAGTGAGGCTAAATGCAAATTGGAGGAACAGCATTTCATATTTCGCTTGGGCAGCTCACAGCCCAGTGGTATCAATATTGATTTCTCTAACTTCAAGTAACCCCCGGCATTCCCTCCCTCTCTCTATCCCTCCCCCACTCAAGTTGCACCAGCTTCTCGTTTTCACCCAACAAACAGCTAACAGAGTTTAAGATGCTGGAAAATCTAAGGTAGACAAAAATGCTGGAGAAACTCAGCAGGTGCAGCAGCATCTATGGGGCGAAGGAAATAGGCAACGTTTGCAGGCCAAAACACTTCTTCAGACAATGGCCTGTTTCCTTTATCATTCTTACTTTTTCGCATATCTTTCATTCATTGTTCTTTATCTCTCTACATCATCGTCTATATCTCTCAGTTTCCCTTTTCCCAAACTGAAGAAGGGTCTCGACCTGAAACTTCACCCATACTCCCTCTCCAGTGATGCTGCCTGTCGCGGCTGAGTTACTCCAGCTTTTTGTGTCTATCTATGTGTCATATATATCTCTTTTTATTCTGAGATACTTTTAATCTCTTTCTTTGTTGTCTTTGATCCAGCATTTCTGAAATTCCTCAGCATGAAAGACACTTTCATGCTATCTTTCTTCTACTCTTTTCACTGGTGTGACAACACCCAGAACTTAATTTAGTTTGAGAAACAGCGCGGAAATAAGCCCCGTCCGCGTCGACCAACGATCCCCGCATATTAACACTATCCCACACTCACTAGGGACAATTTTTACCTTTACCTAGCCAATTAACCTACAAACCTGTACGCCTTTGGAGTGTGGGAGGAAACCGAAGATTCCGGAGAAAACCTACGCAGGTCACGGGGAGAATGCCGTACAGACAGCACCAGTAGCCGGGATCAAACCCTGGTCTCCAGTGCTGCATTCGCTGTAAGGCAGCAACTCTACAGCTGTGCCACCGTGCCACCAAACATGATCCCAAATGTTTTACATTTGCTCGATTAATGCTTCTGCATTTTGCCGGGCTATGCATACTGCCTGTTGCTGGGTTACTCCTGCTGCCTGTTGCCTAGTTACTATTGTGCTAGGTTGCTCTTGCTCTTGCTCACTAAGGATGCGTTTGCCCAGGAGGTGATGCTCTGAGTATTTTGATATTATCATTGTAGTCTACAGAGTAATGTTCGCAGACTGCTGCAATGGGATCAATAAACAAAGATTTATCTCAATATATTTTATCACATCAAATCAATTAGTTTGCCGATAAAATGTTCACTGAAAGATATAGTGAGCTGATCTTCCAGGTATATTGACAGGGAACTAATCAGCTGCAATGTGAATGGTCCAATCCATGGGATAATATGTTATTCCTATGCCTTTAACTGTCACCTTATTTTAATTCATGTCCAGAATGTCAATAGACACAAAAAGCTGGAGTAACTCAGCGAGTTGGAGAAAAGGGATAGGTTTCATTTCGGGTCGAGACCCTTCTTCAGACTGAGAGTCAGGGGAAAGGGAAAGGAGAGATATAGACGGTGATGTAGAGAGATGTAGAACAAATGAATGAAAGATGTGCAAAAAAGTAATGATGATAAAGGAAACAGGCATAAAGGTGAGGACGAGTACAGCCAATGAGATTCAACAAGATGACTTTGAAGCTGGTACGACTGGGGGTGGGGGAGGGATGGAGAGAGAGTGGACGTTGCTGAGAAGGTCACCATATATTGCTCAGCCGCCAGTTCTCTTAAGGAGGTGATGGTGAACCATCTTCTCATGATGAAGGTACCCTCTGTTTCCTGACTGTTCCAGAAGATTGTTTGGAGACTTCATATTTGACCCGGATCAGAGCAACTGGTCGGTACATTTGATTCAAACCAGCATCGTATTTAGCATCCCTCGGCTGTGTGGTTAAAACTGAGGAAGAACCCCGTAGGAAGGTTCAATCCATAGGATAATGTGTTATCCAATTCCTTTAACTGTCACCTTTTATTGATTTGTGTCCAGTACGTGGACGTTGCTGAGAAAGTTCCCATGTGTTGCTTTGCCCTGAGCATCCTCGAGAAGGTGTTGGTGAACCATCATCTCTCGTTGAACGTAGTCTCTGTTTCCTGAATTATTCATTAGTTTAGCTTATTTTTTAGTTTGGAGATCCAGGGAAACAGGCCCTTCGTCTCACCGAGTCCGCACCGACCAGCAATCCCCTACCATACACACACACACATACACTGGACAATTTTACAATTCAACCAAGCAAATTAACCTACAAACCTGTACATCTTTGGAGTGTGGGAGGAAACCGAAGATCTCGGAGAAAACCCACGCGGGTCATGGGGAGAACGTACAAACCTCCTACAGACCGCACCCGTAGTCAGGATCAAACCCGGGTGCCTGGCGCTCTAAGGCAGTAGCCCTACTGCTATGCCACCGTGCCACCCTGTGCTATGAATTTGTTGTAAGAAGACAGTTTGGAGACTTCATATTTGACCAGGATCAGAGCAACTGGTCGGTACATTTGATTCAATCCAGCACCGGTTTTAGCATCCCTAGGGTACGCGGTTAAAACTGAGGAAGAACGCTGCAGGTAGGTTAGCAAAATATTAATGGACCGATTGGTAAGCAGAAAAGTGGCAAAGATATCAATACAGAGGATGGCATGTGCATGTATAGAAGGGTTTTCTCGACCCGAAACATCAACCATCAGTGGTAAAGTTCCCATTTGTCGCATGTATCATCCTATTTTATTGAATGTATTTTTTCCATTTATTAATCTCAACCACGTAGTTTGACTATCAGTTTATCAGCTTATTTCCCGTAACAATTTCCTACTCCTTCATCTTGCGCGTGTGCGTGTGTCTATGTATGTGTACAAAAATATTCTTGGGTGAGTGTGCGAGTGAGTCTGAGTTTTATGTGTGAGTGAAAGAGAGAGAAGGGTTAGTTACAGGAATATGCCTGGGAAGGTTTCGAAATGCTGGCGACCTGGTAAAGTGAATCTAGTGCGATTGACTGTCAGTATTTGCAACGCTCATACGATGTGCAGGCTCTAAAAGGACACAGAATAAAATGGACTTGAGACACAGGTAGTCCTGGTGTGAACAGTGAGAGAAATCTGTCAGATGATCAATAGAAAGAGAACAAGACCCGTTGATTGGAGACATTAGCTCAAACCAGGCTACTAGTGAAGCCATTGTAGAAACCCTTAATGGGTATCAAAAACATTTCTGTCTCTATTCTTGTAAAAGAGTCATTACACTTAACTGGGGCTGGAACCTGGTGCAAAACCACCAACGTTTGGGTTTAACTAAAGTGCATTTTGTGGTCATGAATCAATGTCCATTGTGTAAACTCCTGATGGAACATACGGTATTTGGAGCAGGGGTCGATCACGTGACCCATCGAGATTGCTCCGTCATTGATAAAGATTGTGACCGACTCACTTCAGCAATATTTTCTTACCCTGTCCCCATCCCCCCCTCGTTCTGCTACTCTTAACATCCAACAATTGATCAAGCTCTGATATGAATGAACTGAATAAGTGAGCCTGCGCGTCCCATCCCTTTAATGTCATCGTATTCATGAGGTTTAATTCCATTCTCTTTGAATTGGTGGGAAATGTGATTTTGCAGAAAAAGATTCATGGGTTTTCCCAGGACTGGAGAGTTTGGAGTGTGATGGGAACAATGTTATTCCAGTGTTGGAAGGAACTGCAGATGCTGGTTTAAACTGAAGATAGACACAAAATGCTGGAGTAACTCAGCGGGACAGGCAGCATCTCTGGAGAGAAGGAATGGGTAACGTTTCTGGTCGAGACCCTTCTTCAGTCTGAAGTGCTTCAGACTTCAGTCTCCAGCATGTTGTGTCTATCTTCGGTTTAAACCAGCATTTGCAGTGCCTTCCTACACAATTGAAGATTCCTTGTTTTGTAACTTGTTTTCTAGTATCCCTTGGATTTCAGCACGATAGCTGAGCCACGATAGATCTTGATAGCACGATAGCACAAATGCGTTACTGTCCCTCAGCTCCAAGTGTGTTTACACACTGAACACACAGACTTGAGTGGGTCAGCATATAGAAAATAGAAAATAGGTGCAGGAGGAGGCCATTCGGCCCTTCGAGCCAGCACTGCTATACTGAATATACTGAATGCTGTGGGAACTAGGAGATAGACACAAAATGCTGGAGTAACTCAGCGGGACAGGGAGCATCTCTGGAGAGAAGGAACCAGGTTGGTTTTGGACATTGTTTTCTGGCCTGTCATTCACAGGCTGTGCTAAAAGGCAGCCATTTGGTTAGAAGGCTATTACCAACTAAGTAGGGATGACTGGATAATTTCCCTGTCAGTCAGTGTGGATGACCACGCTGCTATGAGAGGCTGGGATTGATTTTGCAGCGTGTGATTCATGCGTATCATCCACTCTATGCATTTTTCTAAAAAGAACCCTTGTTTTATTGTAAGGATTTGGAGTGGATGATACCTTTTTCTGCACATTAAATGGACTGTGTTCTGAGCAAATTGGTGTTGCCTTACAGCGCTGTACTCAGTTACACAGAATATAGACCAGAAATGCTGGAGTAACTCAGCGGGACAGGCAGCATCTCAAGGAATGGGTGACGTTTCGGGTCGAGACCCATTCCTTCTATCCAGAGATGTTGCCTGTCCCACTGAGTTACTTCAGCATTTTGTGTGTCTCTCTTCAGTTTAAACCAGCATCTGCAGCTCCTTCTGTACAGAACCAGTTGCCGTGTGGTCGATGAAAACTCTGATGTTAAAATGGATGGAACAGGCAAGGTACAGTTTTATTCCAGCAGAGGAATATCTGCATTTAACCTAAAGACACTTATAATGGACGTCTTGCCACATCACAGCCATTATGTAGCTATGTGTCTCTCAAAGACTAGATATTGCAGATTTAAGTTGAGGAGCAAAGTTTAAAGATGTACAGGGCAAGATTTTCCCCAGGGGTTGATAGGTGCCTGGAATGTGCTGGGGGGGGGGGGGGGGGGGGGGGGGGGGGGGAGGGGATGGTGGAAGCAGATGCAATAATGGCATTGTAGAGGCTTTTAGATAGGCATATGGAAATGTGGGGAATTTTGGGGTATTGATAATGAGCAGGCAGAGGAGATTAGATTAACCTAACATCATATTTGACACATACATTGTGGGCCGAAGGATCTGTTCCTGCACTGCAGTCTTCCAAGTTCTTTATTTTACTTATAACAAGCCCTGATATTTCCACAGAAGATTCCGAGATGAAATTAACAGCCATGTAAAGCTTTTTGCTTTGCAACAGAGAATGGCGGTGCTGGCTCGAAGGGCCAAATGGCCTACTCCTGCACCTATTGTCTATTGTCTATTGTCTATTGATAAGTGATGTGCAGCTGTAAAATGATGCAGAGTGTAAAGAAGGGCAGCACGGTGGCATGAATTGATGCCTTATGGCGCCAGAGACCCGGTTCGATCCTGACTATGGATGCTGTCTGTAAAGAGTTTGTACGTTCTCCCCATGACCACGTGGGTTTTCCCCATGTGCTACGGTTTCCTCCCCCACTCCAAAGATATACAGGTTTTTTTTGGTTAATTGGATTTGGTATAAATTGTAAATTGTCCCTAAGGTGTGTAGGACGGTGTTAGTGTGCGGGGATCGCTGGTCGCCATGCGCCAAAGGGGCTGTTTCCACGCTGTATCTATAAACTGAACTAAAGGGGCCCCCAAGCAGAAACGTCACCTCTCCATGTTCTCCAGAGATGCTGCCTGACCTGCTGAGTTACTCCAGCACTTTGTATCTTACACAGCTGTGTTGATGTTTGCTGCAGACCTGATAGTGGGGAGCTTTCTGCAATACAAAGTGCAGAATAAATATCATCACAAGTCACTGCAAATTTCTACAAACGATAATCTGAAATTGTCCAAGTGATTGTTGTACACGGCCCCACCAGCTGTAACTTCAGCTTTAATGTGAAGGGTGAATGCTAATAAGGAGTGTGCATGAATTAAAAATGACAGCCAATCACCGCATCCTCTCAAGAGTGCTCCAGGGTCAGTCTTGATGAAGTAGATTAAAATATATTAGCTCTTCTCTGAAACATTGGCATTCTACTGATTTGTACAAGCCCAAAACTAGCTGTCTCTGGAATAAAATGTCATTCATCACTGAAATATTTATCCAGACAGGCCTGAAATGTAGTTTCTGGAAGATCTCTATTTGCATTGACAGTGCGTGTGTGCCTGTGTGTGTGCGTTTGTGTGTGTGCGGCTGTGTCTATGTTTGTGTGCGTCTGTGTGTGTGTGCGTGTGTGTGTGTGTCTGTGTGCGTGTGTGTGTGTGTCTGTGTGCGTGCGTGTCTGTGTGTGTCTGTGTGCGTGTGTCTGTGTACATGTGTGTCTGTGTGTGTCTATGTGCGTGTGTGCGCGCGCGCGTGTGTGTGTGCGCGCGTGTGTGCGTGTATGTCTGTGTACATGTGTGTCTGTGTGCGTGTGCGTGTGTGTGTGCATGTATGTCTGTGTACATGTGTGTCTGTGTGTGTGTGTCTGTGTGTGGGGAGAGGGAGAGGAAGAGATGAGGGGGAGAGAGAGACTCCATTCCTCATTGGGTCGGTGTCTTGTCAACTGTCCCTGTTTTTATGTACGCTGTGATGAGAACGTGGGCAGCTTTGATCACATTGACAAAGTCACTGAATGAGTAGAACAGAGACTTGGATGAACGGTTGCTGGGAAATTTAAATTCAATGAAGGAAATACATTTGGAGTACATTTTTTAAAATTAGTAACAATAAGCAATAAATTGTTGGATTGGATTGCTGCAAAAATGCAACTAGTTCACTGTATGTTGGTAAGAGACTCTACTGGTCAACGTATAACCCTGGAATTCCCATCGACTTCACTGCTCTATGAGATGGACAAGTAGACCATTATCTGTAATACATTTTTTAGTTTTTAATTTGTGGGTTTGGCTCCAGACTTCAAAGTGTTTATTATTTTTCTTTGCCGGAGGGGCCAAGAAAGCAGGAAGACATGAGGTTGGTCTGGAGTTTGGGACATTATTGGCCCCGTGTTCTTGCATCATGGACAAAATATATGAAACAGCTATACAGAAAACCGATAAGAACAAATCCTCACGCACACTGTGCTGTGGTTCATAAAGGTTCCCCTCTTTATTCAAATCAGTTTCATCAGTTGACAATGATTCTGAGATAAGGTCTGAGGAACGATCCCGACCTGAAACGCCATCTGTCCAGGCTGCCTGAAGTCTTGAGTTCCTCCTGCAGTTTGTTTTCAAGGTTCCAGCATCTATTGTCTCTTGTGGTGGACACAAAATGCTGGGTAAACGCAGCGGGTCAGGCAGCATCTCTGGACAAAAGGAATGGGTGATGTTTTGGGTCAATACCCTTCATCAGACTTTTGTTGTTCCCTAACTAAACGTTATTCCCTTATCATGTATCTATCTATACACTGTAAATGGCTCGATTGTAATCATGTATTGTCTTGATGCTGACTGGTTAGCACGCAACAAAAGCTTTTCACCGTACCTCTGTACACGTAACAATAAACTAAACTGAACTGAACTCGCTGAGAACAAATTTTATTTCTTAATCTTCTGTCTGATGAAGGGTCTTGACCCGAAAAGACACCTATTCATTTTCTCCAGAGATGCTGCCTGGCCCATTAAGTTACTCTAGCATTTTGTCTTTATCTCCGGACTAAACCAGCATCTGCAGTTACACATGTATTCTCCTGTGTTTTCATTTTTGTTTTATTTATTTGTTTTGTTGAATGTGGATGCAAAGGGTAACTTGTCGCCCGTCCCCAATTGTCTGTGTTTTCCCACAAGCGTTTTCCCAGGGTGGCACGGTGGCGCAGCGGTAGAGTTACTACCTTACAGCGCCAAAGACCTGGGTTCGATCCTGACTACGGGTGCTGTCTGTATGGAGTTTGTATGTTCTCTACATGACTGTGTGGGTTTTCTCTGAGATATTCGGTTTCTTTCCACACTCCAAGGACATACAGGTTTGTAGGTTAATAGGCTTTGTATAAATGTAAACATTGCCCCTAGTTTGTGTAGGGTAGTGTTAATGTGCGGGGATCGCTGGTCATTGCGGACTCGGTGGGCCGAAGAGCCTGTTTCTGCACTGTATCTCCAAACTAAATGTCTCGTGCATGCAGATATCCCGGGTCTGGCATTCGAGGTGTGATATGCAGGGAGGACCTGACCTATGGGGAGAGCTTGGGCAGTCTAAGACTTAATTTCTTGGAGTCCAGGAAGCTGAAAGGTAATCTTATAACGGAGGTGTATAAAATCATGAGGGGAGTAGATAGAGTGATTTTACAGAATCTTTTTGATCGAGGAGGGAATTCAGGCCCATAATGCCAAGTATGATCAATTTCTTTTAGTACATTACTATTGAAGGAGTTTCAACAAACAGCGGGCTGTGTATTCCATAACTTAGCAACTGGTTGAATTAAAATAATAGCTGGAACGCCGAAGCAGTAGATTGTCCCAAATGTGGAGCAGTGAATGGTGGAATTGAATACTAAGATGGAACATTAGTTGAAAATATGGAGCGATGGAATAGTGTTGTTTATATTATGAAGGGATGAGGTGGAATAGAAGCAGATTAATCCCCTGGGAAGTGTGGGAAAATGTCACATCAATGACGTGTGAGTGGTTCAAACCAGCAGCAGAGAAGACATTATATGCAGATATATGAGCGGAGGAATTTATTACACATTGTCTCCAAGGGAGAGATTTAAATGGACGTCAGGAGTAAGTGAAACAAAGAGTAAACTGGTGGAACGTCACAGAAATACGGGCAGCATCTGAGGTGGAAAAAGATGGTCGCCATTTCAGACAGAGACCCTCCATTAGGATTATCCCCGTTGCCTCCACAGGTGCTACTTGACATGCTAGAGGGTCTTGACCTCCAAAGCCCTCGACTGTCCCTCTGCCCCCACGGATGCTGCCTGACCCGCTGAGTTTATTTTTTTTGCTTCCAATTCCAGCATCTGCAGACGCTCGCGTTTCCGCTCAGGAATGGGTGAGGCAGGTGATTGGGGGAGCATAAGATCAGGAAGGCAGCACGGGATTAAGATAAATGTGGATAAACGTGCACGGGCTGGATGGAATGAGTGGCCTTTTTCAGTGCAGATGGAATATGAAAAACGCTAAAGGGCCTATCCCACTCTCACAACCTAATTCACCACCTTTTTTACTCGTGGACATTTTTCATCAGGCTAGAAAAACGGCCCGCCCTACTTGATGTCACGAGTACCTACGACTGGCATCTCGACCTACCTACGACCTCCTACGACCCCGTGACGACCATGCTGCGAGTATGAGTCAAGGGCAAACTCGTCAGAGGTCGTGAGTTAGGTCGTGAAAGTGGGACAGGCCCTTTACTCTCATTTTCAGCTGTGTGGAGTAGTTTGAGAACAATTGCAATAATTACACTATATCCATTAGTGGATGTGCTGGGGTATGGCTGGAAGGCAAGAACTCGTCCTCACAATAAACAGACTGCAAACTCGACTTGTGAATCTGCTGCTTGTAGTCACTCTCAATCATCCATTATCTCTGGATAATTTAGTGTTAACGCAGGTGGGAGTTAATTTAGATACTGTTGTATCAGCAAGTAACAAATAGGTGATACCTCCTTTTGTACAGCTTATCATGCTGTCCCTCCTCTTCTTTTTAAAGAGGTTTTCCCGAGTATAGGGCAGTCGGTTCTCGCCATCATAAACAGTAGCTTGTGTTCTGGGGTTGTCCCCATAAATTTTTAAAATGCTGTAGTGCAACCACTACTTAAGAAACCAGGCCTGGATCAAACTGTTCTGGCCAATTTTAGGCCGATCTCCAAGTTGCCTTTTATCTCTAAGATCATGGAGAAAGTAGTTTATGCTCAGCTGAAACTCTTCCTGGATGAGCACAATATTCGGGAGGTTTTCCAGTCTGGATTCAAGGCTATGCATAGCACAGAGTCGGCTCTGCTAAGTGTCTTTAACGACATCCTCCTGGCAAACGACTCTGGTAATGATGTGGTTCTTGTCTTGCTGGACCTATCTGCCGCCTTCGATACAGTGGACCATGGAATTTTAATTTCCCGATTACAGCACCAAGTGGGCATTTGTTGCAGTGCCCTGGGATGGTTCAGGTCCTATCTGGCAGACAGAACCATGCGTGTAAGCCTTGCTGGCTTTGAATCCTCCTCCACTCCCTTGGCATATGGGTTTCCACAGGGCTCAATTTTAGGGCCCCTGCTCTTCTCTTTATACCTACTTCCTCTGGGCTCAATTTTAAGAAGGCATGGCATCTCCTTTCACTTTTATGCAGATGATAGCCAGTTATATATGCCACTCAGGAAAGAAGACGACTATTCTCTAAAATCACTTCTGTCTTGTCTTGAGGACATTAAGTCCTGGATGGCCTTAAACTTTCTGGGACTTAATGAAGAGAAGACAGAGGTGATTTTGTTTGGCCCCAATGGCTGCCGTGAACCTCCCTTTGTTGACTTGGGTCCACTGGCATTGTCCGTAAAGCCAACCGTTTTGAACCTGGGTTTTAGGATGGACGGTGATTTTAAACTAGATAAACAAATAGGCGCGGTGGTTAAGTCCAGCTTCTTTCACCTAAGGAAGCTGGCAAAGGTGAAGCCCATCCTTGAGCGGCAGCATTTTGAAACAGTAATCCATGCCTTTATTACATCTAGGCTGGATTACTGTAACGCACTCTACTCTGGAGTCGCACGAGCTTCATTGGCTCGTCTCCAGCTGGTTCAAAATGCTGCCGCTCGCCTTTTGACCGGAACTCGAAAGAGGGAGCACATTACGCCAATTTTGGCCTCCCTTCACTGGCTCCCAGTGCACTTTCGAGTTCATTTCAAAATTCTTTTATTTGTTTTTAAATCGTTGAATGGGCTCGCCCCGCCTTACCTCTCTGAGCTGCTCCACCTATATGCTCCTGCCCGGTGCTCAGAGGGGATAGAGCCTTTTCTGTTGCTGCTCCGGCACTCTGGAACACCTTGCCGTTGCACATCAGACAGGCCCCCTCACTGTCCATCTTCAAATCCTCCCGAAAAACACATTTTTATTCTTTGGCTTTCGACACTGGCTGAGGCATTGCTCCTGTTCTTAGTGCTTTTAATGTCTTTTAATTTTTAGTGTGTTTTTTATAGTCCTTCGTTTTACGGTTTTTAATGGTTTGTAATAGCTTTTTGTCCATGAGTTCTCATGTACAGCACTTTGTGGCAACTGCAGTTGTTTAAAGTGCTTTATAAATAAAGTTATTATTATTATATTATTATTATTATTATTATTATTATCATCGTATAGCACTGAACGTTATTTTCTTATGTATCATCTATACACTGTAAATGGATCGATTGTAATCATGTATTGTCTCTAAGCTGACTGGTTCGCATGCACAAAAGCTTTTCACTGTACCTCGGTACACGTGACAATAAACTGAACTGAGCTGAACTGAACTAGACTGAGCCCTCTGTAATGCATGGAATAGGTTTGGAAGTTACGTGCTGAGGATCTGCAGAGGGGCAAGAGTGCGACAGAACTGTGCGGACCACGGTGGCGCAGTGGTAGAGTTGCTGCCTTACAGCGCTTGCAGCGCCGGAGACACGGGTTCGATCCTGACTACGGGTGCTGTCTATACGGAGTTTGCACGTTCTCCCCCATCAGCGCGTGGGTTCTCTCTGAGCTCTTGGGTTTCCTCCGACAATCCAAAGACATACAGGTATGAAGGTGAATTGTCATGGCGTATGTGTAAATTGTCCCTAGTGTGTGTAGGATAGTGTAATATGAGAGGATCGCTGGTGGGTCGAAGGGCCTGTTTCCGGGCTGTATCTCTAAACTAAAGTCACATTAAATTTAGCTGGAGTTTCAATATACGCTGCACTGATGGGCTGGGCTTCGCACACTCATTTGACATTGAGGCACAGTGCATGACATCTGCAGGATGAGAATGTTTACAAGCCGGGGCATTATGAGCATTACAGAGTTGAAGTCTGGGACAGGGGGTTTAAAATGTCCTGTTTCCTGCTAACTGGCTTAAACTGCAGCTGAAATAGATCAAGCATCGATGATGGAGTCTGCCCACAGTGTGTTAGGAAATTGGAGCAGTAAGCTCACAGAAGGCTGACCTGGGCTCTCACCCCCCCCCCCCCCCCCCCCCCCCCCCCCCCCCCCCCCCCCCCCCGCTCCACCTGCTTCTCCTTAACTTTCCGCTGACATTCAGATCAATGTATCCCTGCTTCTGTGAGACGACACCGTGTGCTGCAGAAAGCTATTTGCCAGCGAGCACGGACGAGTGCCAAGCTTCCTCCCTGTTAGAAGCTGCTCGGAGGTTGACCTCCGAGCAGCCAGTGATTCGGGGCAATTAGAACTTTGAGCCCCCGATCACTTGGGGAGAGCTGGAGCAGACAGTGATGGGCAAGTCAATGGTCTTTTTCTAATAAGCCGAACCTCCTCTGTGCAACTGGGAATGAATGTGCACTGGCTAAAGCTGCACTTGCTCAAAAATTAAAAAATATCAGACAACCAGTCTGAATCATTTTAGCAAATCTTTGCGGCAGATGTTCCAGGAGGAGCATATGAACGCATGATCTCTAATACTGGCACTCTGCGTTATCAGTCGATTATACCGCTGCACAGTGATATTCTGATTGTTCCCATTACACTGGAATCTCCTGAGCGATGTCAGGTTTTGCTTCTCTGAGCCTTGTCAGTGGTCTGGTACATCATGGAGGAAAGTTGTCTGCAGTTTTCAGCTGAATTCCTTTCTGTTTTCATCTTCTAATTCCCACTCGTGATTTCCATTGCCGTTTTCTCAGCAATCATCGTTTGGCCGTCTGACACTCCTCCCAAAGTGAGCCGAGGAGTTTTTCCGGAGCTGATTCATCTTCAAGCTACTCCTAATGCTGTAGTGCTCTCTGCAGTGGGCAAGTTGGAGATGCTGCCTGACCCGTTGAGTTACTCCAGCAATTTGTGTCTATCTTTGTAGGTCTGAAGAAGGGTTTCGGCCCGAAACGTCACCTATTTCCTTCGCTCCATAGATGCTGCTGCACCCGCTGAGTTTCCCCAGCAATTTTGTGTACCTGTGTCTATCTTTGGCAAGTTGGCCTTTCCCAGCCATTCCCTCTTCCATGGTCCATGACCTCCACTTGGCTTCAGTGGGTCAGGAAGTATATATTCACTGGAATTTAGAAGGATGAGAGGGAATCTTATAGAAACGTCTAACATTCTAAAGGGATTGGACAGGCTAGATGCAGGAAAAAATGATCCCAATGTTGGGGGAGTCCAGAACCAGGGGTCACAGTTTAAGAATAAGAGGTAGGCCATTTTGGACTGAGATAAGGAGAAACATTTTCAGCCAGAGAGTTGTGAAATTATCTGCCACAAAAGGCAGTGGAGGCCAATTCACAGGATGTATTCATGAGAGAGTTAGATATAGCTCTTTGGGCTAATGGATTCAAGGGATATTGGGAGAAAGCAGAAACGGGATACTGATTCTGGATGATCAGCCAGGATCATAATGAATGGTGGTCCAGGCTCGAAGGGCCAAATGGCCTACTCCTGCACCTGTTTTCTATGTTTCTGTAAGAAGCTTATCGATGCCTGAAGGGGAATGTTAATACTTCAGATGTGGAGGAATAGTCAGGACTATGCTCTGGTGAATGGACACAGCTAGAAGAACAGCCTGCCTTTCATTTATTCAGTTGCCTGTGGCTTGAGGTGATTAGCTGCTGATGAATTTCCAGTTACTGACTTATTTACAGTAGGATTTGTTTACTAATGCAAGTCACGAGGACTAAATGCGTGGTTGCAATACGAATACTAGATCGGCTTAAAGATGAAAGATGAAACTGCCAATGAATGATAGTTTGAGGCCGGAGGGGAGGCTTGGCATTTGGACCATTTCCACAATGTACGGGCATCATTTCAAGATTTGCTAATGACACAAAATGCAAAAAAAAGTTACAAGCTGCGAGCAGATATTAATGGACTTTGGGAGGTGAAGTCAGGCTGGTGATGTGAAGGAGGTGTGTACAAAGGAACTGCAGATGCTGGTTTATACTGAAGATAGACACAAAGTGCTAGAGTACAAGTACGAGCTGGAGTAAGAACATATGAATGGGTGTTTGCAAAGCCGGTGGGATGGATTTGTGGCTATGGTGGAGCCACAGGCAGCAGGTAACTTGTGTCATGTGGAATAACACGTTTACATATTCTCTTGGTACACAAACAAGCTGGAGAAACTCAGCGGGTGCAGCAGCATCTATGTGGAGTGAAGGAAAAAGGCAACGTTTCGGGCCGAAACCCAGAAGGGTTTCGGCCCGAAACGTTGCCTTTTTCCTTTGCTCCATAGATGCTGCTGCACCCGCTGAGTTTCTCCAGCTTTTTTGTGTACCTTCGATTTTCCAGCATCTACAGTTCCTTCTTAAACACAATACATATTCTCTTGTGCTGCTGCAAGTAAGAATGTAATTGTTCTGTCTGCGTGTTATGGCAATAAAACATTCTTGACTCTTGGTTCTGTTGTAGTCGATTATGAGGAGTATGAAATCAGTGGGAAAACATTATGTGTTCTATTTTGTGCTTGGAACATTATTATATCATTGATCGAGGCCATTCAGCCCATCGGAGTCTTATGGGAGCAATCCCATCCATCCCATTCCCCCACTCCTTATTTCCTTGTTGTTGTCCAACCAGTCCTCTCTCCCACAAAGTTGCCTCTTTTGATCATTTACCTTAACAAGGGATAATTTACAGTGGCCAATTAATTTATCAACATGACTTTGAGATGCGGGGGGAAAGGAGGGTAGTTTTCGGGTGGGAAGAAGGTGCAAAGTACCATACAGTCAGCTTCCAAGGCCAGGATCAAGCCCAATATCCCTGGAGCTGAGAGACTTCTGCATCACCACTCTGCCCTGAATGTCGAGAAGCATGTTAAAAATCACCTGTGATCCTTGTTATGGAGGACAAAAATATGGACAATACGCTAAATTGTTGTGCGCCACTGGTTAGATCTCAGCTGGCTTCGAGCTTTGGAATATTGTCAGCACCTTAACAGGGGAGGGAGAAGAGGTTTACTAGTCTGGACTGAGTGTTGCGGAATTCATTTGTGCATTGAGGTCGGAGAAGCCGTTCTCTTTGCAGTGGCGACGGTGAATAGAAATGCTCAGTTGCATTATCTTATTAATAGAATGTAAAAATATCCAGTGGCAGGAGCTTCGATGACCATTTAGTTAGTCTAATTAGGAAGAGAAGGGAGATAAGCAGAATATGTTTTCATCTGATGAGTTGTTGTGATCTGTAATGTGCTGCCTGAAAGGACAATAGAAGCAAATTAATTTGAAAAGAGAATTGGGTAAATACTCAAAGCGGTAAGGTTTTGTGGTGTGCGGGAATTAGGCAATAGACACAAATGATGAGCATCATAGACACAAAAGGCTGGAGTAACTCAGCGGGACAGGCAGCATCTCTGGAGGGAAAGAATGGGTGACGTTTCTGGTCGAGACCCATCTTCAGACTGAACCCGAAACGTCACCCATTCCTTCTCTCCAGAGATGCTGCCTGTCCCGCTGAGTCCCTCCAGCTTTCTGGGTCTATCTTCGGTTTAAACCAGCATCTGCAGTTCCTTCCTACACCTGAGCATCATAAATGTGTGAATAAACCAGCATTATGCAAGCCTGGAGAAGTAATGTCAAAACCCTGTTCTGGTAATGACAGATTTCAAATTTAGATAAATACATAGGATCAAAACGCAGGTGACAGCAATGGTGAGGGCTTTGTCCTCTAGTATATTTAACAACTCCACCTTAGGGGAAGAAGGCTGTCTCTCCATATCTATATCTCTCATAATTTTATATATGTCTATCGGACAAACAAATCCATTTCTCCTTGTGGCTAATGGCCTCTAAGCTGGATAACAAGCTGGTAAATTCCTCCATACCCTCTCCAAAAACCACCATGTCCTTCTTAATGTGTGACATCCAGAACTGCATACACTCCTGCAGCTATGGCCTGACCAAAAGGAGGTGGTTGGGACAGGACAAATTGTTGGTGATATTTACTGTACATCTAATTCCTGTTTCCCTCTCTCCTGACTCTCAGTCTGAAGGTGGGACTCGACCCAAAACGTCACCCATTCCTTCTGTCCGGAGATGCTACCTGTCCCGCTGAGTTACTCCAGCATTTTGTGTCTAATTCCTGTTTTTCATTTGGGAGACCTTCAGTATGAACCGATCATAGTGATTGCACATTTCTTATTCATGAGCTTTACACCTATGAGTTATGGAGTCAGTGTGGAAACAGGCCTTTCAACCCAGCTTGCCCACACCAGCCAACATGTCCCAGCTACACTAGTCCCACCTGCCTGCGTTTGGTCCATATCCCTCCAAACCTGCCCTATCCATGTATCTGTCTAACTGTTTCTTAAATGTTGGGATAGTCCCTGCCTCAACTATCTTCTCTGGCAGCTTGTTCCATACACCCACCACCCTTTGTGAGAAAAAGTTACCCCTCAGATTCCTATTAAATCTTTTCCCCTTCACCTTAAACCTATGTTCTCTGGTCTTCGATTCATCTACACTGGGCAAGAGACTCTGGGTAAGAGTGCATCGACCAGAACTATCCCTGTCATGATTTTATACACTGGACGAGTCTTTGAGGACGTCCTCTTTAAGTGCGGCAGTATTACACTTGCTGATCAGGTGGGCACCTCCCCTGCATCTCTTGCAACCTTCCCGAACACAATTGGAACATCTGAACCCTGGAACGTTAAGCTACCAGTTTTGTCATTCTCACAACCAAGCTCCTGTAATAGTTGCAACATATACTATGTCATATAAATAGTTCCACGTACTAATTTGGGGTCTAAGTTCAGCAGCCTTGCCCGTTATACATGCGCATTAAAATGTATACATTTCTGATTGTCATATCCTTCCCATTAAACTTACATAACCACCACGCTCTGGTGTATATGAAAATGAAGTAATCTGAATCTCAACTGAGCCATGATCTTATTGAATGGCGAAGTTGGGGGTGTTCTCACTGTGTGTGTTTGTATGTCCTTATGCCCAGCACAACAGAGCATCATCTTAATGTCATTTTGTGCAGTATCTTTGGGCACTTTGTCAGTATTTTCTAATCCATAGCATATATCACACAGAAAAGCCCACAGAAAAGGAAATGAAAATGGAAGCGCTCACTTGCTTCATGGGAGAATGCTTTGATATTGAGATGAAGGCACAGTGTGCTATGGTGTAGGAGTTCTAATCTATTAATTCATGTGGTGTAAGCATAGAAGTCCTGGAGCACTTGGTGTTGATGCAGTATGAAACATGTTTAATTCTTTGTGTCTCACTTTGACAAACACACAATACTCTTTTGTCAGGGGGAGTTGCAAAGAAATTAAGCAGCAGAAGAATTTTGGGTCATTCTCTATCCTTGATTATATTCCTTCTTCTCACACTCCGACAGATGCATTATGCACTGTATTTCCATAGCTATATTTTTTTCTGCTGATTAGTGTTAATTAAAGTGTAATATTTATGGAAGTAGTAATTTGTTGTGGTATTTTGTAAACAGAGGTTGGTTGCTGAATGCATTTTGAGCTGTGCAGGAATTTGTTGAAATGATTACTCTGCAAAGTTGGCTGATCTGCTTTACATATCAGCTTTACATTGTCACCATCTGCAACCCAACAGATGATTCATTGCTGCCAGTAGTTATTTTTAATCTTTTCTCAATTAAAAGTGGATGTCAGTTTTGTGATGCCCTGTACAAATCTATGTAAATGATACACTGACTCTCAGGCTGAAGAAGGGTTTCAACCCGAAACGTCACCTATTCCTTTTCTCCAGAGATGCTGCCTCACCTGCTGAGTTACTCCTGCATTTTGAGTTTAGTTTACTGTCACGTGCATCCAGGTACAGTGGAAAGCTTTTGTTGCATGCTAACCAGTCAACGGAAAGACAACACATGATTACCATCGAGCCATCCAGTGTACAGATACATGATAAAGGAAATAACATGAATAACATTTAGTGCAAGGTAAAGTCCGATCAAAGATAGTCCAAGGGCCTCCAATGGAGTAGATAGTGGCTCAGGACTGCTCTCTAGTTGTGGGGAGGATGGTTCAGTTGCCTGATAACAGCAGGGAAGAAACTGCCCCTGAATCTGGAGGTGTGCTTTTTCATACTTGTATATCTCTTGCCCGCAGGGAGAGGGGAGAAGAGGGAGTGGCCAGGGTGCATCTCATCCATTTTCTATCTGTCCACAGTGTAAACCAACATCTGCAGTTCCTGCCTACGCAGTGTGCAAATAATACATTTAACTCTTGGCATTAGTTTGAAAATCAAATTGTTCTTTTGTGAAGGATATGACATGCATTGCAAGGAATGATGAGTGAATGTGTCTGTTTTTCAGTATAACTATTTTAATCTGGACTGATGTGTGACCAGAGCTCACTATGTCCAGAGAGTGGTAGCTGCGTAGAATGAGCTTCCAGTGGAAGTGGTGAAGGCAGGTTCGTTTCTATCATTTAAAAATAAATTGGATAGGTATATGGAAGGGAAAGGAATGGAGGGTTATGGTCTGAGTGCAGGTAGACTAGGTGAGAGTAAGTGTTCGGCACGGACTAGAAGGGCCAAGATGGCCTGTTTCCGTGTTGTAAGTGTTCTGTGGTCCATTCTGGCCATCACGTTGGTGAATATGTGCTCAAGCCTTGGACTAGTTAGGTACCAGTTTCTCCTCGTGTGAAAAGTTAATTGATGCTTGAAGCACGCTTGAAACTTGAGAATAAAATCCAGGCGAGCTCTGAAGGAGTATCTTTCAGATTAGATGTTAAATTGGGACCCGATCTGCCTTCTCAGAAGGACATAAAGGAGTTCTCTGAAGAAGGAGCCAGGGAATTCTCCAGCATGCTGTAGTCACTGTTGAAGCCTTAATTGAATAGTTTATCTGTGGAGCAACAGTGGAGGACACCATGGGCACGTTTGGCCAGGCCGACCCTGCAACACTGCCAGGACAATGAGTCTTCATGGTCAGGTCAAGAACCCTGCACTTACAACAACTGGGACTTGAAAATGGCGCCAAACTGCCGACCCTGTATACTGGGTGATGTTTTGTACCAAGACCCTAAAGAAGGGCCTCGACACGAAATGTCACCATTTCCTTGCCTCCAGAGATGCCGTCTGTCCCACTGAGTTACTGGAGTTTTTCGTGTCTATCTTCAGTGCATAACCAGCATCTGCAGTTCCTTCCTACGCAGACTCTCTATGCTGTCTCAGTGTACTAGAATGTGGAGATGTACAGACAATGGCCCACCTACTGACATGCGATGGAGAGGCATGCACTGTAGACGATCTCCGCAGAGGCACAGATATGTCACTGGCTATGGCAGAACGGCGTCTGACACTCGAGCGAGCGAAGTCCACTACTACTAAACACTTGTACTCTATCTGAGATACATATCTACAGTGCATCAAAGTACTTATGTAGAGAGATACTTGTACTAAACTGTGTACAAAAATGAGTTTTATTGTACTTCGGTACAAGTGACAAATAAAGTTCCGTTCCATACCATAATTTCCTCTCTGTCTCTGGAAACTTGCTCTGAATGTTTCCCACAGTACAACAATAACTGCTCTTCAGAACCACTTCATTACTTCTGAAATGCTTTGGAGTCTCCTGAGGTTGTGAAGTGCGTTACCACTTATTTATCTGGTTGCAATTCATGTCCTTCACATATCTAGCGCTGCTGGTAAATGCTTTAACCCTTAGGCTCTCCTTCCTTTCATTGCCACGCTTTAATTTTAAATGTCTTCTCAGATTCTGCATCTTCCTCCAAATGCTTTGCTATTTTCCCTAATCTTCTCCGGGAGAAGAGAAAGTAGCAATGTGTATGGAGGAAGATGTTGAATCCAGATTAGCATCAGATATCTATTTTGAAGGAAGAGATCTGGTCAGCATCAAGCATTGCATGAGTCTGTTACTTCCTCCCACACAACCGGTGGATGCGAGTGAATAATTCAGGTCAAGGGATCTTCTTCAGAACTGGGAAAGTGAGGAGGGAGTGGGAGAGTTGAAGGCGGAGAATCAACGTCTGCGTTTGGGTGTAGATCAAAGTTATCCAGAAAACATCAAGGAAAATAAAACAAATTGAAAACAGAAATGTACAACTGCATCTACAGAGAGCGAGAACACATTGCAGGGGCCCTTGCAACTGTGGAATTCAGCATTGAATCTGCAGGGATGCAGCATGCCCTGATGGAAGGTGTGCTGCTCATAAGCTCATGTTCATAAGTAATAGCAGAATTAAGCCATTCGGCCCATCAAGTCTACTCCGCCATTCAATGATGGCCGATCTATCTTTCCCTCTTCAACCCATTTTCCTGCCTTCTCCCCACAACCCCTGACACCCATACTAATTAAGTATCTATCTGTCACTGGCTTAAAAATATCCATTGACGACCTCCACAGCCTTCTGTGGCAAAGAATTCCACAGATTCACCAGCCTCTGACTAAAAAAATTCCTCCTCATCTCCTTCCTAAAGGAATGTCCTTTAATTCTGAGGCTATGACCTCTGGTCCTAGACTTTCCCACTAGTGGAAACATCCTCTCCACATTTACTTTATCCAGGCCTTTCACTATTCGGTAAGTTTCAATGAGGTCCCCCCCAATCCTTCTAAACTCCTTAGATATGGGGCACAAATTTGCTTGCAATACTCCAAATGCGGCTTGACCAGCGCCTTGCAGAGCCTCACATAGAGCTGCTGTTCTGAGAGTTTATCCTGGGCATTGTTGGAACAATTCCTAGTGTCAAAGGTAGGGAGGTCAGTGGAACTGTGAAGGAAGGTGGTAGGAAACTGGAAACAGAGTTGCCCTGATGCTGAGATCTTCTTCAGAACTGGGAAAGTGAGGAGGGAGTGGGAGAGTTGAAGGCGGAGAATCAACGTCTGCGTTTGGGTGTAGATCAAGATGTTTTCAAGAGAGAGTTAGATTTAGCTCTTCGGGCTTACAGAATGGAGGGATATGGGGAAAAAGCAGGGAGGGGGTACTGATTTTGGATGATCAGCCAAATTGCCTACTCGTGCATCTATTTTCTATGTTTCTATGTTTCTAAAATAATGTGTGAGTAATTTAAAACTAGGTTGTGTGGGACTCTACACTGACTGTGCGATGGACCTCTGGAGTTGTCTCTGCTGCATAGATTTGGAGGCTGGAGGTGCTTAAAGAGGAGGTAGATACATCCCTGACAGATTGGGGAGTTGGGGGCAATATGGAATTAGTGAAGAAGAGGAGTTGAACTGTGTCGGAAGGAACTGCAGATGTTGGTTTGTACCGAAGATAGACACAAAATGTTGGAGTAACTCAGCAGGGCAGGCAGCATCTCTGGACAGAAGGAATGGGTGACGTTTTGAGTTGAGACCCTTCTTCAGTTCTTTCGGCAGCTTCTCTCGAGGGGTGCTGGTACTCTCTCTCAGGGATCTTCTCTCTAGGGATGCTGCCTGTCCCACTGAGTTACTCCAGCATTTTGTGTCTAAGTAGTTGAACCATGTTCACTTGGAATGGTGGAGCAGGCTTGAGGAAGCAGATGGCCTGTTCCAGCTCTGATTAAAACTGAACAGAGGTTTACTGCAAAGTGGTGAATGGATCTGTGTCTGATTTCTCCATTTTGGAGACCACAGTGACCAACATTATCCCCGTGCTATGCTGGCCTTGCAATCACATTCAAATCACAAAATAGCAACAGACCCATTGCCTAATCTGGGTTGATTTTTAAACTCCAAGCAAGCAAACTGTGTTAATTATACTTCCCTAACTCACTTTCTTACTTTTCCAGTTCTGATGAAGGGTCGTTGGTGTGAAACATTATTTGCTCTGTTTCTCTCTGCATGGCCTGCTGCGTATTTCCAACATTATTTGTTTCTGTGTTGTGTTTCAAAAATCAGCAGCATTTTGTTCCAAATGAGAAAATTATTATTTGGTAAAGCTTTAATTGAAGAAAAGCTGCACTTTAATTTCCCCTTGATACCGGGGTAGTTGAATGATAATTACAACACGCTTAACTCATGCACACACACATGCTTAACACACACGCACATGCTTAACACACACATGCACATGCTTAACACACACACACACCTAACACACACATGCTTAACACACAGGTACTTCACACACAGACATGCTGAAAACACCCACACCCTTAACACACGCTTAACACAAACATGCTTAACATGCCGATCAGCCATGATTGAATGTAGACTCGATGGGTTTAATGGCCTAACTCTTCTCCTATGATTTATGAACCTATGATGGAAGCCAGTCAGCTTGGGATACCAGAGCCAACGCTTTGAAAGAACCGCCTGGTTATTTCTACCAATCCTCTTTAGGTCCGCATTTATTTTATTTTTCAAATGCATAACTTTCCTTCTAAACGTTAATATTGAATCTGCTTTCATGAGTTTGGTCACTGAGCCAGCTATCGGTGGGACTTCCAATTGATCGCTGCTAGCTGTGGTGCCCATATAGCCACAGACACTGCACTTGAAAATAATTCATCATTAGCCATGCATCTTGAGGGATTTGATCAGTTGGTTTTTAAATCTGACCTTTAATCTAATGCAGTCATCCCGCTGTGACACCAGTATGTTTACCTGAGCTCCAGTATTTCCCTAATATTGACAACTTTCTGCTTACTTTGTAAATATCTCCTAATTAGTTGATGACTTTATAATTGCGGTTGATCTGCCCTAGGCCTCACCTCAAATTTGTTCTGTGCCAGTCCCCATAGTGCTCAATCTTTCAACAATTGTATCTATTATTTCTTTAAATACCCCCATCATGGTCCAGGGCTAAGAATTCCAGATATTCACACCCCCAACTATGACTGTGCAACTTTGCTTTAAAGGTCCACTTTGTATCTGCCTTGTTTTCATCTTGCAACCATGTTCCTCTTATTCAGATTTATCCCACCCACACAGAACATAGACAAGTACAGCATTTAGACAAGCCCTTTGACCCACAATTTCCATGCTGGAGATGGTCTTGGGTAATGCTAATCGGGCTGATTGATGCAAGTTATGTTGTGGGCTGACTGGAATGAGCCACGGACTCAATGGATCCGAGACTTTCTCTCCAGCTGCTTTTGTTTCACCACTTTGACAAATTGTAACTTGCACTGCTGTTCAGTTCCACTACCCCTCTATTATGCCGCCCTCAACAAGGCTAACCAAATTGGCATCATTAGTCGCTTTTAAATCTCTCGAGGGGGAGTCCAGATTGTCAAAGCATAAACAAAGGCATCTGGTACTGTTGGGCAGATCTCTGCACTACCACGTCTGATTCACTCACTGATCAGCTTGTGGCCGTGATGAGACTGCGCTCTCTCCAAATGGGACTATCACACACACCGCGGGGTGTAAAGACATTGAGGACATTTGTCATGTTGTGCCATAACTGGGCCATGAGTCTGTAGTCGACCAGTGACTGTGGTAAAGAGGAATGGTAGCAAGGTTAATCCTTCCCTCTCCAGCCAGTATAGGCTGCAGGTCAGTGTCCAAAAATGGGTATGTGAAGAATACATTACTGTATAGGGAGGAATGCTCTGGTAAGGTACATTATTTGTCACGTGTACCCAGGTACAGTGAAATTCATTTTTGTATACAGTTCTGTACAAGTATCACTATACATAAGCACTTAGAAACATATTAGATAAGCATCTCAGATGCAGTACAAGTGTATAGCAGTAGTACACTCAGAGAGTATACAGAGTGGCCAGTTTCAAGTCCCTGTTGTAAGTGCATGCATCTTGATCTGACCACAATGGTCCGTTGCCCTGGCGACGTTGCAGGGTCAGCCTGACCAAGCACGGCCTTTGGTGTCCTCCGCCGCTGCTCCCCCACTGTAGGCGGTGTCTGGTCCACGTGCTCGGCCACTTGGAGCGGCGCCCAGTCCAACCGAGCCCCAGGCATCTGCAGGGCCTCCAGCAGTTCACTTCCACATTGAGGCCAAGGAATATGATGCTTCGGGAGTAGAGACACATCCAATTGCAGATGCTGGAATCAAGAGCAAAACACAAAGTATTGGATGACCTCAATGGGTCAGACAGCATCAGTTGAGGCAATAGACAGATGATGATTGGGAGTGGGACCTTTCTTCAGACCGACAGACCAAGTTTCAGGTTGGGACCCATCTTCAAGTTTAGAGTGTACCCTTTGCCAATTCTCAAGCAAATGTTCGTGCATTTATTTCATGTCAAACTTGCTGATATGAAAACTTTATTGCAGTAATTACACAATTACAGAGTTTACATCCAGGTGGGATTTAGTTCTGGAGACCAGCTCAAGCTTCCTATTTTTCACCCAGTAGTTTTCTTTAGTTTAGAGAAAATGCATGGAAGCTGGCCCTTCGGCCCATCGATTCTGCACTGACCAGCGATCCCCGTACACTCATACTATCCTACACACACTAGGGACAATTTACAATTTTGCCAAGCCAATTAGCCTACCAACCTGTACATCTTTGGGGTGGAGTGGAAACAGGAACACCCAGAGAAAACCCACGCAGGTCACGGAGAGAACGTACAAGCTGCATACAGACAGCGCCCGTAGTCAGAATCAAACCCGGGTCAGTAAGGCACTGTCAGGCAGCAACTCAACCACTGTGCTGCCCAGCCTGGCATAACCATAATTCTAGCACAAGCCAGAGAAAGTTGGAGAAATGGTCATAAACATGAGAAGAATTGTCGAGCTTAAATTCATATATTTGCAGATATACATGTAGGAAGCTTATTATTGCATATAGAGTTAGTAATTGTCCTTGGCATGGGTGCGTATAAGCAGTTTGATACAACTTTGGCTTTAGGCTTCGGATATCGTGGTTGAGTGATTGTCCTGGTTTTATAGCACAAGTGTGTTTTTAATAGTAATTTAATTTATATTTACAGAAAGGTGCTGCGTTTAATTTGAGTTATTGTTGTGTAGCAAAGACATAAATGAAAAAAAATACATAACATTTATTGGTATACAGACAAGTGGAAATTTATAGCGCAGATAAAGGTCAATCCAATATTTGGATCTGTACCAAGTCTTTGGTCGAAGAATCTCAAACTAATCCTACTATTCCCTAAAGCATTGTATCAATCCCAAAATAATCCCATTGTTCCACTCTATCATTAGTCATAACTTAATCCCACTACCCTGCTTTATCCCCAGAGTACCATATTAGCCAGGAGGCAGCTCAAATGCCGGTGTAACATCACTCCCTGCCGAGCTCAATGCGTTTTACGCACGCTTTGACAGGGAGAATACTGATGTGCCTTCCCGATCCCCCATTCGCTGTGATGGCATTTCAGTCTCAGTCACAGAGGCCGATGTCAGGAAATCCTTCAGAGGGGTGAACCCCCGAAAAGCACCTGGTCCTGATGGTATACCCGGTCGTGTTCTAAAAACCTGTGCGGACCAACTGGCGGGAGTTTTTATGGACATTTTCAACCTCTCACTTCTGAGGTCTGAGGTCCCCACCTGCTTTAAAAGGGCATCAATCATACCGGTGCCCAAGAAGAGTAAGGTGACGTGCCTCAATGACTATCGACCAGTGGCACTAACGCCGGTGGTGATGAAGTGCTTTGAGAGGTTGATCATGGAGCAAATCAACTCCTACCTCGACAAAAACCTGGACCCACTGCAGTTCGCGTACCGCCACAACAGATCAACGGTGGATGCGATCTCGCTGGCCCTCCACTCTGCACTGGACCACTTGGACAACAAAAACTCATATGACAGGCTGTTATTCATTGATTACAGCTCAGCATTTAACACAATCATCCCCTCCAAACTGGTTACCAAACTCGCAGAACTGGGTCTCTGCGCATCCCTCTGCAACTGGATCCTCGACTTCCTCATCCACAGATCACAATCTGTTCGTATTGGTGGAAATGTGTCAGCCTCGATAACAATCAGCATGGGAGCACCTCAAGGCTGCGTGCTCAGCCCCCTGCTGTACTCACTCTATACCCATGACTGCGTAGCGAACCACAGTGCGAACTCCATCATCAAGTTCGCTGACGACACCACTATTGTGGGGCGTATCACTGATGGGGATGTCAGAATATAGAAGAGAGATCGAGCAACTGTCCATATGGTGCCAGCGCAATAACCTGGCCCTCAACACCAACAAAACCAAGGAACTGATTGTGGACTTTGGAAGGAGTAGGAGGGGGACCCACAGCCCCATTTATATCAAGTTGAAAGGGTCAAGAACTTCAAATTCCTGGGCGTGCACATCTCTGAAGATCTTTCCTGGTCCGAGAACACTAACGCAATTATCAAAAAAGCTCATCAGCGCCTCTACTTCCTGAGAAGTTTACGGAGAGTCGGATTGTCAAGGAAGACTCTCTCTAACTTCTACAGGTGCACAGTCAAGAGCATACTGACCGGTTGCATCGTGGCTTGGTTCGGCAATTTGAGCGCCCTGGAGAGGAAAAGACTACAAAAAGTAGTAAACACTGCCCAGTCCATCATCGGCTCTGACCTTCCTTCCATCGAGAGGATTTATCGCAGTTGCTGCCTCAAAAAGGCTGGCAGTATCATCAAAGACCCACAACATCCTGGCCACACACTCATCTCCCTGCTACCTTCAGGTAGAAGGTACAGGAGCCTGAAGACTGCAACAACCAGGTTCAGGAATAGCTATTTCCCCACAGCCATCAGGCTATTAAACCTGGCTCGGACAAAACTCTGATTATTAATAACCACTTTCTGTTATTTGCACTTTACCAGTTTATTTATTCATGTGTGTATATATTTATATCATGGTATATGGACACATTTATCTGTTTTGTAGTAAATGCCTACTATTTTCTGTGTGCTTAAGCAAAGCAAGAATTTCATTGTCCTATACAGGGACACATGACAATAAACTCACTTGGATTGGGTTGGGTTGTTTTTTTATTTTTATTAGTCCCATTGTAATCCCACTCCCCCATTCTCTCCCCAGAAGTCTGAATCATACCAGTCAGAGTGTTACATTGCGGAAACAGGCCTTTTGGAACAACTTGCCCACACCGGCCAACACGTCCCAGTTACACTAGTCCCACCTGCTTGCGTTTGGTCCATATCCCTCCAAACCTGCCCAATCCATGTCCTTGTCTAGCTGTTTCTTAAACGTTGGGATAGTCCCAGCCTCAACTACCTCCTCTGGCAGCTTGTTCCAGACACCCACCATCCTTTGTGTGAAAAGGTTACCCCTCAGATTCCTATTAAATCTTCTCCCCTTCACCTTAAACCTATGTCCTCTGGTCCTCTGGGCAAGAGAGTCACTCCTCAAAATCCTCTGCTTTATTCTGTTTGAACCCTGTGGCACATTCCAGTGAATGGACATTGAGGAAATTGTTGAACAGAAAACTAAGCAATCTCATTTGAGTATTTTTCAAACTAATCATAGAATCATAGAATCATAGAAAGTAGGTGCGAGAGTAGACCACCAGGTCCGTCGAGCCCGCACCGCCATTCACTCATGGCTGAACACTAAACAGACACACTTACCCAAACCGGATAAAAACCCAGGTCCAATTCGGGAAAAAAATCCGGGAAATTCCTCTCCGACCCCAATCCAGGCGATCGACACTTGTCCAGGAGATCACTCAGGTCTTACTATACTAACCATACCTAGGTCCATATCCCTGCCCTCTCCCCGTAGCCCCTTATCCCCTTGGCAGCTAAAAAAACATCTATTTTTGACTTAAATATATTTAACGTTTCTGCTTCCACTGCTCCCTGGGGCAGTGAATTCCACAAACTAACCACCCTCTGGGTGAAGAAGTTCTTCCTCATCTCAGTTTTAAAAGAGCCCCCCCTCACTCTGCAACTATGTCCCCTGTGATTGCATACTGAGCCAGGGTGACTTACTCTGAACGTGCGAGTTGAAGCCATTAATTTAGTAACAGCACCAGTCCCTAGACTGTCACGTTCTATCCTTGGTACAGCTAAATGTTTAACATCTACCTAGAAGCAACAAAAACCTGCAAGCCATTTGTAATGAATTCTTGCCCTTGAAGTGGGCAAATGGTGCAAAATTGTCATCAAGGGAACATTTTATTTAAACATCTCCAGGCCATGACAGAGACCGTCCATTTCCACCTCTGTAAATCCACCCAGCTTCGTCCCTGCCTCTCTGTATTTGCTGCGGAAACTCTTGGGTGATACCTGGAGCAATTTCTCATTTCCAATCCGTTGTAAACTTAAACAAAAGTAGAAATTGGCCTTTCTATTGGTGCATGAAGGAAAGAGAAAGAGAAACGATCAAAGTTTGGGGTCCTTGGTCCCCCGTCTGTTCCCACTGATCCACTCTATCATTAGTCATAAACTACTCATCATTAGTTTAATCCCACTACCCTACTTTATCCTCGGAGTACCATATTGGACCTCACCATAGATGGTCCTCACCAACAGTAACATTCTGTTGCTGCTATTGTAACTATTGCTATTGTAATTTGTCGCAGTATTGAATGACTTTTTGTGGCTTTGATTCACCTGTCATTGTAGTCACCATCTCTATAAACACTCATATATCAATGCCTCTCCACTGCTATCCCCTTGCTTAGCCATGAGTTGCTCTGTTACTGATAGCCACCTCTTCACCTGCCAAGACTCTAAACTATGCACCCATCATAATACATTCATTGGTGGTGTATACAGACTTGCACGTGTTACCCATGCAACAACATAGTCAGGGCAGTGTCTGTGTTATAGTGTAAGCGACCTTTTATTCTTTTATTTTTGTCATTTGCAGTAAGATGCAGTGAAACCTTTGTTTTGCATTTATATCCCGGCAGATCATCCCATACTTGAGTGAAATGTTCAAGAAGGAATTGCTGATACTGGAGAATCGAAGGTAGATAACTCAGAGGGTGTGGCGTAGACAAAATTGCTGAAGAAACTCAGCGGGTGTGGTGGGCCCTCTGGCTCCTCCTCTTCCTTTCTTCTTCCCGCACACCCCCACCCTGCATCAGTGTAAAGAAGGGTTTCGGCCCGAAACGTTGCCTATTTCCTTCGCTCCATAGATGCTGTCACACCCGCTGAGTTTCTCCAGCAATTTTATCTACCTACCATACTTGAGTAAAACAGGTTGCGCAAAAGAAAAAATGACCAGGGTGCAGAATAGAGTGTTACAGCTACAGAGAAAGTGCGGTTAGTAAAAAGTGCAAAGGCCGCAAAGGTTGCTTGGAAGATGTGGAATACATCCTCAGGAAATGAGTGGTCTGTTCATCACTCCGATACCAGTGGGGATGAAGCAGTTCTTGAATCTGGTGGTGTGTGCCCTTTGCCTGACAGGAGAGTGAAGAGAGAATATTCTCTTCAGAATATATGCTCCGCTGAGAAAACATTTGGAACTTCAGCCGGGAACATTTGAGCAGGGAAGTGTTGTGTGTAAGCGATCCATCCTGTTGGTGTTTAGTGAGACACAGCTGAAACGTAGCAGGAGTGCTCATTAGTGTAATAGCCTAACTTTAAGAAAACTATTTACTGCTATGCATGGGCACACATTCCCAGACACCCATTGATCAATGCCTCAAAACCCCACTGGGGTGCACTCTCCTGGGGCAAGGCTGGCGGGAGCCTGCTCTGTGTGATTAAAGGTGAATGTGATTGTACGGTGCTTGTGTATATCGCTTTTGTTTAACCTAATGAGGAGGAGACCTGCCTACCTGCACACGACGGAAAGAAAAGCTCCAGCATTTTGTGTCTATCTTCGGTTTAAACCAGCATCTGCAGTTCCTTCCTACACATTTTCTCTGCTCCACTGCAAAATCTCCTCAAGGTATGTCTACTTTGAAGAAGATAGACACAAAATGCTGGAGTAACTCAGCGGGCCAGGCAGCGTATCTGGAGAGAAGGAATGGGTGACGTTTTGGGTCAAGACCCAAGGGTCGCTCAGGTTTTAAGGTGTTTGGGCACCCATGGAGAATGTAAAAGAATTTGTCAATGTTGCCCAAAGATGGTGTGAGATATGTCTGACTCATAATAATGTATAACTTGTAGATAAGGTTGCCAGTTATTTGTGAATAACTGTGAAAGACTGAGGCAAAGTTGACCAGATTCAATCGATGTAAGCCATCCTGGGACACCTAGTGGAGCTGCTGCCTCACAGTATTGGAGTCCAAGATCCAATCCTGACCTCACAATACTGTTGGTGTGGAGCATGCATCTTCTTTCCGTGAACACATGGGTTTCCTCCAGGAGCTCTGGTTTCCTCCCACATCCCAAAGAGTTGGTGGGTTAACTGGTGGGTTAGTGAATGGTAGAAACTAAAGGGCCTGTCCCACGAGCATGCGACTGCATGTGGCAAGCGCGACCTAACGTGGTCGCTTGAGCCGTTCGGCCTGGCGGGGCCGTTCCCACTTCGATCGCCGGAGCCGTATGGAGTTGTGCGGAGCTGGTCCCGACATCGCGCGGGGCTCCGAAAAACTGACAGTGTTCAAAAATTCCGTGCGGCAACGGCCTGCCGGCCTGCAGCCGCCTCGATGCCGTACACACCGTCTCGACGCCGCGTCTTGACGCCGTACGTCACGCGCGAACTTCCCGCGGACTTTGCTCGAACTTCACGTCACTCACTCGACCTCCGCGCGACCCCCGCTTCCGGTTTGGTCGCGCTCGCCGCATGCAGTTGCATGCTCGTGGGATTGGCCCTTAAGGCTAGTTGGTGTGAATGTGGGGAAAATTAACGTGGGGTTAATGTAGGATTAGTTTACTTTGGTGTTGAGTTTAGCTTCGGGTGATTGAGGGTTGGTGACTCCGTGGGCTGAAGGGCGTGCCCATGCTGTATCTCTCTGTGACTCTAATTCTTGTGGTGAATGCAGATTTTGTGTCTCTAACGTGTCTGAAACGGGTCAACTGTTTTTGACCCAATGTATCTCTAATTTCAAGTAGCCCTTGCTTTCTCCCTCCCCCACCCCAGTTCTCACTGGCCTTCTGATTAATTATACTGATTGTGTGCCTCCTTGTCACCTTCCCCTCAGCTGACAATGAACCATTCTACATTTCCTTAACATCTTCTGCTTTGATCTATCATTTTCACCCTTTACCCTTCCATATCTCTGGATTCCCTCTCCCTTGACTCGCATGAAGGGTCTCAACCCCGAAACGTCACCCATTTCTTCTCTCTAGAGAAGCTGCCTGTCCCGCTGAGTTACTCCGGCATTTTGTGCCTATCTTCGGTGTAAATAAGCATCTGCAGTCCCATCCTACACATTTCCCACGTGTTTGTTTGTCAAGTAATCATGTATTCAGCAAGTTACATGGCCCAAGTTGACTTCACCTTCCCCAAAGTCCCTGATTTAGATCTTTTAATATGGGAGAAATTGGGAATGCTTGGAGTGAGACACAACGTATTTAGAAATCATCAAAGATAGTCACAAATTGCTGCAGTAACTCAGTGAGAAAAGCAGCATGGGTGATGTTTTGGCTCGAGACCCTTTTTCAGTCAGAGTCAGGGCAGAGGGAGAGATAGAGATAAGGAAGGGTAAGGTGCAAAAATTAGATCAAAGGGGATGCAGATCAAGGAAAATGTAGAATAGATCATTATTAGCTAGGAGAAGGTGACAACGAAGCAAACAGAGATAACATTTGATCAGGGGGCTAGTCAGACTGGTCGGAAAACTAGGAAGGGGGGAGATGGAGAGATAGGGAGAGCAAGGGTTACTTGAAATTAGGGAAGTCAATATTTATACTGCTGGGATGTAATCATGAGGAATCATCAGTTTTGTGAGAGAGCTCTGTTTTTGTTCTGTTGCAGATAAGATTTTTATGATACACATCTCCTGCTTGCAGTGCAGAGAGGTGATGCAGAATGTGTTGTGATTTAGAAGGCACCAAGTGATTTTGCTCTTGATAGGTACAATGGATGAGGCAATCACACTTCAATAGATGGCACAAGCTGAGAACAATCCCAGAGAGACCGCTTGCAAGTTTTACACCAGCCAACAGCAAAAATGTAATCCCGCTGATGCAAATAGCAAAATCAAAACCCATATTATGAAGGATGGCGGTCTCGATTGAAGCCTAGAGAAAGATTACACTATGTATGAGCTATTTAGGCTGAGAGAGAGAACCTCATCAAAGTCAATGGTAGGTGGTAGATGTGAAACTTAGCAAGAGATTTCAACCAAAGGTATTAAAATACAAATCCCAACTCGTATACCGAAATGCGCCCTTCAGTTGGACCCAGTTAGTTGCATTCATGTGTATTATAACTTCATTGTGGTATAATTTCCCTTCATTGGAGGCTGACTGATGCAGAATTGATTTTAACCTATAATGTGTGCCTTGATTCTGCATATAAAGTTTGGATAGGGGTTCATTATCCTCTTCGCCAGACTCACGGCAGCACCATGGAGGTGCTGAGCTCAGGTGCTGACAGTGTGGAGTTTGCATGCTCTCCCTATGATCACGTGGGTTTCCTCTGGGTGGTCCTGTTTTGACAGGTTCAATGGCCTCTCTCTAAGTTGGATCTAGCTGGCCCTGCTTTGTTCTGGCCTTTTGTTAACTCCAGTTCCCCTCCTCTCTACTTTCAGCCTGAAGAAGGGTCCCGATCCGAAATGTCACCCATCCTTTTTCTCCATAGATGCTGCATGACCCACTGAGTTATTCCAGCATTTTGTGTCTATTTCGGGTTACCTACACCCTTGTTTGTTCAACTATGTTAAAATGTTCTTCCAAATGTTCATGCCATTTCACATCTGCTCTTTAGGATCATACTAGAGGTTATAAGGTCATAAGTGATGGGAGTAGAATTAGGCCATTCGGCCCATCAAGTCTACTCCGCCATTCAATCATGGCTGATCTAGCTCTCCTTCCTAACCCCCATTCTCTTCATAACCTCTGACACCCCATACTAATCAAGAAATCAGAAATATAACAGGAAATTATAAGAGAGATAATCTGAGAGTCTTTACAAGAGCCAGACAGATGCCTGTCTTGTGGGTTCTGCTGTACACATGGACGTGGCTAGTCAGAATGAGATGATGGTTGGGTTTGCTGCTTTGACTGGACTCCTGTGTGTATGGGGAATGATCAAGCACATTTGTGGCGCTCAAGGAACCCCCAGAGAAGGCAGGAGTACTTTGTGGTCAGACAGGATCCCAACGTATTAACACGGAGCTAGTCATCCCTCAGAGAGAGATGTGCAAGGTACCAAAGCAGCTGCCATAGTTGTTGACACCAGCTGGTGAACTGCAGAAGCTGGTTTACAAATAGACATGAAGAGCTGGAGTTATTCACTAGGTCAGGCAGCATCTCTGGAGAACATGGATGGGTGATGCTTTGGGTCAGGATGACTAAATCAGTAGATAGACATAAAATGCCGCAGTAACTCAGCGGGACAGGCAGCATCTATGGAGAGAAGGTATGGGTGACATTTCGGGTCGAGACCCTTCTTCAGACTGATCAGACTACTGACAAAACTAGTACTTGGGTTGTCTGATGAGGAAATGTTGGAGTTTGGAAGTGAGAGAGGACTTGATTGAAACTTGTTGGCAGATGTGAAGAAGATGTATCAGGTTGTGAAGAATTAAGAACTAGAGTCACTGTTTCCAAGTAAGGGTTTGACTGTTTAAGGTGCAGGAAGGAACTGCCGATGCTGGTTTAAACCAAAGATAGACACAAAACGCTGGAGTAACTCAGCGGGACAGGCAGCGTCTCTCGAGAGAAGGAATGGGTGACGTTTCGGGCCAAGACCCTTCTTCAGACTGGCGACTGTTTAAGGCAAATTGAAGTGGGGGAAATTTGGGGAGGGGTGAGAATTTTGCAGTGTAAATAATAAATGTACTGAACCAGCTACCTGAAACCCTGCAGATCAAATAAAAAAAAACAACAGCAGCAGCTCATTTTGGGCATTATGCCTGTACACAAAATGCTCAGACTGAGAAACTGCATTCCCAGGTTGGGCTGCATCAACTGTTGCTGATATACCTTGTATCAGCGATTAATTATACAGACTGGATGTGGAATAAGATAAGCAATGATTTTACTGTCACCCTCAGAAGTCTAACATAGTCCTTAAGAGAAAATACATACAACACCCTTGCTGCTAAAGTAACATAACAATAACAAACAAAATGTCATATATATCTGCTTACGTGGAGTGTAAAAGCTGAACTGAACTGCTCTGGTTGAATGTGTAGGAAGGAACTGCAGGTGCTGGTTTAAACCGAAGATAGACACAAAAAGCTGGAGTAATAGCCCTTGTCCCACGGTACAAGTTCATTCCAAGAGCTCTCCCGAGTTAAAAAAAATCAAACTCGTGGTAAGCACGGAGAATGAACGTAGCGGGTACGTCGGAGCTCGGGGACGTCTCTTAGCGGTTCGTAACGCTAACGGCAGGTACTCGGGAAGACTCGTAACGGCAGGTAAGCACGGGAAGACTCGTGAAGATTTTTCAACATGTTGAAAAATGTCCACGAGAGCCCCGAGTACCGACGAGTGGCCATTACCGTAAATCTCCGAGTTCGACTCAGGGCAAACTCGGGAGAACTCTTGGAATGAACTCGTACCGTGGGACAGGGCTTTAACTCAACAGGACGGGCATGTCTCCGGAGAAAAGGAATAGGTGACGTTTCAGGCCGAGACCCTTCTTTAGACTGGGAGTCAGGGGCCGTGAATGTTTTGTTTTCATATTTTAATTATCATTAGGTAGAAATTAATATTTGGTCAACAGCGCTAATCACACTATGTTGTGGCAACAGCCTCAATGGTACTCGCTTCAGCCTTGGAAATACGATACCCTTGAAGTCAATCAAGTTTCTCGTTTACCTGTTTGAATTCGTTTGTTCTAATTGTACTCAAATGGAAGGTATCACTTGAGGACTCTCTCTGACGGACAACCTGGACAGACACAAAATGCTGGAGTAACTCAGCGGAGAAGCAGCATCTCTGGAGAGAAGCAATGGGCGACGTTTCGGGTCGAGACCCTTCGTCAGACTGAACTTGGGAGAATCGGGAGCAGGGTTATGTGCTTTGCAGAGAGCGCTATATAAATCTGTGAATACAGGTTATGAGCCCACCATATCCTAGTTACCATAGTGACAGTTGCAGAGGTTGCGAATTCTGTTTGTTTTTGGATTGAATGCATTTCCAGTTGTGGAAAATAGAAGAAACAATGTTTAAATCTTCAAGGCAGGGTCTCCCTTTGAAGTTCAATGTTTGAACCAGTGGAAGATTGAGGTTAATATGATGTTGGAATTTGATAGATTTTGTAACTGGGCACTCATTCGATAGAAGAGAGTATCACAGACTTTACACAAAAAAAAATATTATGGCTCATTTAGGAATACTTGGTCTGATTCTGGTGTTTGAAAGGCTGGGCTGAAGTGTCTCGTTTGGACAGGAGGCTGCCTGCGAATGTTCTCTTAAATTATTTATTTGCTGCTCCAAAAAAAGGTCATGACAATAGACAATAGACAATAGGTGCAGGAGTAGGCCATTCGGCCCTTCGAGCCAGCACCACCATTCAAGCCGCCAGTCATCTCCTTCAGCCTGCATGCAACAATTGGACAAGATAGATACAAAATGCTAGAATTACCCAGCCGGGACAGGCGGCATCACTGGAGAGAAGGAATGGGTGACGTTTCAGGTCGAGGCCCTTCTTCAGACTGGCGACTGTTTAAGGCAGGGATGAGGCACATGTTTTTTTCTCTCATGGGGAGTTTCTGCAAAGGGCTGAGAAAACTGAGTTTTAATATCATCAAGGCAAAGGAGGATAATAATAATAATAATAATGGATGGGATTTATATAGTGCCTTTCTAATACTCAAGGCGCTTTACATCGCATTATTAATTCACTCCTCAGTCACACTCAGTGGTGGTAAGCTACTTCTGTAGCCACAGCTGCCCTGGGGCAGACTGACGGAAGCGTGGCTGCCAATCTGCGCCTACGGCCCCTCCGACCACCACCAATCACTCACACACATTTACACACAGGCAAAGGTGGGTGAAGTGTCTTGCCCAAGGACACAACGACAGTATGCACTCCAAGCGGGATTCGAACCGGCTACCTTCCGGTTGCCAGCCGAACACTTAGCCCATTGTGCCATCTGTCGTCCCACCCGATATATATCTATTAGACTGGGAGTGAGAGAATGCTTAGTTGAGGTCCTAACTAAACCAACCATGATCTTATTATGGGGCAGATCGGGCTTGAGGGGCCGAGTGGTTGCAACTCCTAATTCAAATGTTCATAACCAGAGCGCCTATCTATTTCTGTTATCTGTGATTATACTTCCTGCCATGGCCTCTTCAAACCTACCAAACAACTGCTATTCCTTCTCTCCAGAGGTGCTGCCTGTCCCGCTGAGTTACTCCAGCATTTTGTGCCAATCTTCGATTGAAACCAGCATCTGCAGCTCCTTCCTGCACAACAATTGAACAATCCAGCTGTGACTCAAAGGATGAAAGAGTCGATGAGGCATACTGTCACAGAGATCAAACGCAATTATCAATATCGTGAAAGAAGCAAAGGCAGACATAATGGGGCTGGAAGCCAAAACAGCAAATCTGATTAAATATCAGAACATTTTAAAAATGGGTCATTAATAACTGATAAATGATTTCCAGTGGACTCAGCGGGTCAGGCAGTGTCTGGGGAGGTAATAGGTGGGTGACGGTTCGGGTCAGGACCCTTTTTCTGACTGTTTATTAGACTTCAGGCAGTTCATTTCCTCCCCAGATGCTGCCTGACCATCTGAGTTCCTCTAGCACTTTATGTTTAATTCAAGATTCCAGCTGTAAACAAAAACAAACAAATAATTATGACTTTTTGCTCTGATTTTGTACGTTGTTGTACTACGTTGATAGCAGAGATGGGGTATGCATTTTCACTTAAAAACCATGTAGACTTATGAACATGCCCAGTACAATGAGTGTGAGAATACGGTTATCTCTTATCTCATTCAATACCCTATCTGTATAATTAATCACTGATGCAAGAACCATCAGCACCAGTTATATAATATGGATCTGGAAATACAGTTAATGGTGTCTCCAAATACATTCCAGGATTGTCCATGATGTAACCCTAATGCCCCTGTCCCACTGAGGAAACCTGAACGGAAACCTCTGGAGATTTTGCGCCCCACCCAAGGTTTCCGTGCGGTTCCCGGAGGTTGCAGGTGGTTGCCGGAGGTTGCAGGTAGTGGAAGCAGGTAGGGAGACTGACAAAAACCTCCGGGAACCGCACGGAAACCTTGGGTGGGGCGCAAAGTCTCCAGACGTTTCCGTTCAGGTTTCCTAAGTGGGACAGGGGCATTAGTATCAACAGCAAATGGCTTGACCAAGAAGCAGCATCTTTGGAAGGACAAGCACAGAATATAGAGATGAGTGTAGAGTTAGACCACAGTTTTAATCCTCAGACGAGAGAAGCAGTTGCACATCATTTTAACTGTGTAGGTGCTTAGACTTTATTGATGTGGTGCAATGTCAGGTGTTGATGGCAAGGCCAGAATTGATTCCGGCCATTGGACACTTTCCCCTTTGGGTCTCATCGACTTCAGTTTTACCGGGGTTTCTGATGTTGTGAGAAACAGAGAACTGTTGATGCTGGTTAATGCACAAAAAGAGAGAAAGTGCTGGAGTAACTCAGCAGGATGGGCAGCATCTGTGGAGAACATGGAAAGGTGACGTCTGAAGGAGGGTCTCGACCCGAAACGTCACCTATCCGTGTTCTCCAAAAATCCTGCCGGACCTGCTGAGTTACTTCCAGCACTTTATGCCCTCCTGATACTGTACTCCTGATTATGTCCTCAAATGCCGCCTTGATATTGAGAGCAGCTTCTCTGGAAGTCAGCTCTTTGGGCTATGTTTGAACCAAGCCTCTGGGCGGCACGGTGGCAGAGCTATTGTCTTGCAGCACCAGAGACCCGGCCTCGATCTTGGCAACGGGTGATTGTCTGTACGGAGTTTGTATGTTCTCTCCGTGACCTGCGTGGGTTTTCACTGAGATTTTTGGTTTCCTCCCACACGTCCAATGACGTGGGTTAATTGGCTTGGTGTAAATGTAAAAATTGTCCCCAGTGTGTGTAGGATAATGTTAATGTGCGCGGGGATCCATGGTCGCTGCCGACTCGTAAGGGCCAAAGGTAGCTCAGTCTGCAGAAGAGTCTTGACCCGAAACGTCACCCATTCCTTCGAACCAGAGATGTTGCCTGTCCCGCATGTTATGTCTATCTTCGGTGGGCCAAAGGGCTTGTTTACGAGTTGTATCTCTAAACTAAACTAAAGGTCTGGAGTGAGGCATCCTGGCAAAATAAGCTATGGGTCAGTGAAGAAGTTCATGGTGATGAAACCTTCCAATTGTTGCTGATGGTCGAGAGTAGACTGGGCAATAACTAGTTGGATTGGACTTGTCTTGGAAAGGACAAATGCGGGCAGTTTTCCACATTAATGGATGGATTGTGGTACTGCAACTCCACCAGCAATTTGTTTCTGAATTACAGACTATTTAAATAATTGAAAGTAAATTCACGGCTGCCATGGTGGAAATAGACTGTGTATCTCAGCATTAGTCAAGCCCTCTGTAATTTTTTTGTTCTGTAATTTACCAACTATTCCATTAGGTTCTGAACCACTTCATCACTATTTCTTGGTAACTCAACCAACGTGCCATGATTTATTTTGTAACTTATTCTACCCCTGCTCCCTGTTATTGAGATTGGTTAAATTGCCATCTTATTTGATAAAATAATGATGATTAACACAAGGTTCGGGAATAAGGCTAGACTATGCAACAGTATTCACAACTGATCAGCAAATGCATTCAGACCAAGATATCATTCTGGTCATGGGCTGATGAATAGCAAGTAACATACTCTTCGTAGAGGGGCCAAACAATGACCACCTCTAACAAAGAGCCCAACTACTTACCCTTGGCTTTCATTGACATGATGTTTCCACTAGTGGGAGAGTCTAGGACCAGAGGTCATAGCCTCGGAATTAAAGCACGTTCCTTTAGGAAGGAGATGAGGATGAATTTCTTTGGTCAGAGGATGGTGAATCTGTGGAATTCATTGCCACAGAAGGCTGTGGAGGCCGCCAAAGGATATTTTAAAGGCAGAGATAGATAGATTCTTGATCAGTAACCGTGTTGGGGGTTATGGGGAGAAGGCAGGAGGATGGGGTTAAGAGGGAAAGAGAGATCAGCCATGATCGAATGGTGGAGTAGACTTGATGGGCTGAATAGCCTAATTCTGCTCCCATGACTTATGAACATGACATCACTATCACAGAGTTCCTGACCATTAACTTTCTGGGAGTCACCATTGACTAGAAAATACTGTGCGACCCACATAAGCAATTGTTGAAGTTGTAGACAGTGAGGAACTCTGTCAACATGGTGGTGGAGGTAGCAAAGATAGTGGCATGTAAAGATCTTTAAGATAGGCACATAGGAATGAAGGGAATGGAGGATATGGATCATGTGCTGGCAGAAGAGATGAGTTTAACTCGGCATCATGTTCAGTAAGGTGCACCAAAGGGTCTATTCCTGCGCTGTGTTGTTCAATGGTCTACATGGCTGCAGGCACAGATGAGAAGTAGGCAACCTGTGGCAATTGACACATCTCCTAACCTCCAAAGCCTTCACACCATCTGCAAGGTACAAGACTGAAGAAATATGGCGTACTCTGCACTTGGCTGGATGAGTACAGCTCGAACATGCAGCTTGGCCACATCTGACCAAAGCAGCCCACATTATTGATAGCCCATCCTTTGCCTCTCCACTGCTGGTGCACTGTGCCACAAGTGACTCACATGGCATAGTCATGGAACCATACAACACAGAAACAGGCCCTTTGGCCCATCTTGCCAATGCAAACTCAGTTTCCTAACTGAGCTAGTCCCATGTGCCTGCATTTTGCCCATGTCCCTCTCACCCTTTGCTGTCCATGTACTCATCGCAGCGTCTTTTAAAACTCACCAGTGTGCCTTCCTTTAGCAGCTCGTACATCCTAGATCATTAGTTTAGTTCAGTTTAGAGATACAGCGCAGAAACAGGCTCTTCTTTTGTCAGTCTCCCTACCTGCTTCCACTACCTGCAACCTCCGGCAACCACCTTCAACCTCCGGGAACCGCACGACAACCTTGGGTGGGGCGCAAAGTCTCCAGAGGTTTCCGTTCAGGTTTCCTAAGTGGGACAGGGCAGCAACTCTACCGCTGCACTGCTGCCAATTTTATTACTGGGAATAAATCCTGGAACTCCCTCCCAACAATACAACTTAACTAGCAACACTGTAGAACAAAGAAAGGATATTTTAAGCCTGTGTTATATTCAACCTGGCTATGCCATTTAATAGCTCTGTATTAAAATGTAGAAAAGAGACGGATGTTATGGAAAACTGGATATGGATCGGGTAATTATAGCAGAACATTGTTGGGCCAATAATTGAAGTGAAATTGCTTATGAGCACTTTAGACTTGCGTGTGAGAATATCAATTTCACTGTCATGAATTCAGTGGCGAGTAGCCCATTTAGTAATTGGCTTTGTGATAGGCATCATCTTTGATTGATGACATGTTGTGTAAAAAGTTGGCTGATTGTCTGACTACAGATTGCCAACTTCCTAAAAAAAACTTTTCCAGGAATGGTTGGGAACAAAAGTCTTTATTTACCACTGTGGATTCAATCCCAGATTACATTCTGCTCCTCGATACAGTCTTCCCACTCTTTAAAAAAAAAAGGTGCTGCATTTAATGTTATTTCTGAACATCTAATGCTTTGGATGGAGGTAGATTAGGCTGTGGGACCAGAACACGTATAGTATTGAAGCATCATGATAGATCATCTGATGCAGAGTCCAGTTCTGGAGATTAGGAATGTTAAAATAAATAACATTATAAGAAATGGAGAGACCTGGTAATGGATTGAAATGGTAAAATAGTGCTTGTGAAGGGGCCTGTCCTATTTAGGCGACTCTTTAGGCGAATGCCAGGGACTAGTTTTAATGAAATTCACCTACGACAACCTACGACAGCAAAAATTGTTGCCACTGTCACCAAAAAACTTTTAGCATGTTGAAAATTTTGCAGCGGTCGCCTATAGTCGCTCAAAAAATCACCAAAGTGGGACAGGCCCATTTCAACCCACAACCAGAGAACAGTGCTAAACTATTAATCGCCTCTTTGGTGACTTGGACTTCCCTTGATCGGACTCTGCTGGCTTTACCTTGAACTAAACCTTATTCCTTTGTACTGTACTGTAAATGTACTGTAATACTGTAAATACACTGTATGGCTCGATTGTGCTCACGTATTGTCTTTCTGCTGACTGAATAGCACGCAGCAAAAGAGATAGCACGCGACAATAAACTAAACTGAGCCTTTGTTACTTTTTTGATTCTGAGAAGTTGGTGCAAGGAAATAAGTCAACTTGTAACTCAAACCTTCAGCTTTCCTTAGGAACAGGACAGCAGGGCGGCACAGTGGCGCAGCGGTAGAGGTGCTGCTTTACAGCGCCAGAGACCCGAGTTTGATCCTGACCTTACGTGCTGTCTGCACGGAGTTTGCACGTTCTCCCTGTGACTACGTGGGTTTTCTCCGGATGCTCCATTGGCTCACCGCCCCTTCCACTATCATCGACCAGCCTCCTTCTTGTCCCTCCTTCTCACGTCTATAAACTGCTTATCTCCCCTACATTCTCCTGGTCCAGACCATCCCCTTGCCTCCATATATGCTGGTTGCATTCTTCCAGTAGTTTGTTTTTTGTAACTTACCTAAGGTATGCCGTTTAACTGCAGCCAATTAACCTACTGGGATATGGAAGAAAAACAGAACCTTCATTGGAACACAGACACAGGGTGAAGGGGCACTCTCCACACAGACATCATCTGAGTCACAGGAGCTCGAGGCAGTGGAGCTAATTGTTGCCCAGTGTCTCCCCACGATGTTGGCCTCAACAATTATCAAGTGATGGACAATATGAAGTTATCAAGTGAAGGAAACTGTGCGGGTGGACACACACAGAGTCTCTTGCCAGAGAAGGGAAACCGAGAACCAGAGGACATGGGTTTAAGGTGAAGGGGAAAGATTTAATAGGAATTTGAGGGGTCATTTGTACACTGAAAGGTGCTGGATGTATGGAATGAGTTGTTAGAGAAGGTAGTTGAAGCAGCGACTACGGCAACGTTTAAGAAACAATTAGACAGGTACACAAACAGGACAGGTTTAGATGGATATGGGCCAATCACAGGCAGGTGGGACTAGTGTAGATGGGACATGTTGGTTGGTGTGGGCATGTTGGGCTGAAGGGACTCTTTCTACTGACTCCATCACTCCATGAATTGAAAATAATTTTGGGATTAACCTGAAGTAGCAGATAAGGGTTAAACAGGTGGGCCATATGAATGTTTGGTGATGACAAGTCTTTGCTATTGAGACGTAGAAAGCTGTATAGAGTTATTGAGCTCTACTGAGCCCGAGTTGCGGGGTTGAAGAGCACCTAAAGCGGGGCCTTACAGCACCGCCCCGCGCGGCTTGGAATGGCGGCGGGTCTCTGCGAGCGCACGCCGGGGGCTCTAACACCAAGACCCGGTGTGCGACCTTGCATCACCCGGCGTGGCTTTAATGGCCACGGGACAATCGCCATCGCCCGCCGGGGGCTTTGACTTTGACTTTGACTCTGACATCGGGGGGGGAGAGTGCAGTGGAGAGATAAGTTTTTTTGGCCTTCCATCACAGCAATGTGATGGATGTTTATGTAAATTATGTTGTGTCTTGGGTCTATTTGTTTGTAATGTATGGCTGCAGAAACGGCATTTCGTTTGGACCTCAAGGGGTCCAAATGACAATAAATTGAATTGTATTGTATTGTAAAAAAAAAAAAAAAAAAAAATCGGAAACAGGCCCTGTACTGTAATGATGTTGGTGGCTCCGGGTTTGGAAATGAAATTGGTTCTCTCTCTCTCCCTCTTTCTCTTTCTCTCTCTCTCTCTCTCTCCCTTTCCCTCTCCCCTCCCCCCTCCCCCCTCCCCCCTCCCCCTCCCCCCTCCCCTCCCCTCTTCACCCTCCCCTCTTCACCCTCCCCTCTTCGCCCTCCCCTCTTCCCCCTCTTCCCCCTCCCCTCTTCCCCCTCCCCCTCCCCCCTCCCCCTCCCCCTCCCCCTCCCCCCTCCCCCCTCCCCCTCCCCCCTCCCCCTCCCCCTCCCCCTCCCCTCCCCTCTTCCCCCTCCCCTCTATCACCCTCCCCCTCCCCTCCTCCCCCTCCCCCCTCCCCTCTCCCCCCTCCCCTCTTCCCCCTCCCCTCTTCCCCCTCCCCTCTTCCCCCTCCCCTCTTCCCCTTCCCCTCTTCCCCTTCCCCTCTTCCCCTTCCCCCCCCCCTCTTCCCCCTCCCCTCTTCCCTCTTCCCCCTCCCCTCTTCCCCTCCCCTCTTCCCCCTCCCCTCTTACCCACTCTTCCCCCTCCCCTCTTCCCCCTCCCCTCTTCCCCCTCCCCTCTTCCCCCCTCCCCTCTTCCCCCTCCCCTCTTCCCCCCTCCCCTCCCCCTCCCCTCTTCCCCCCTCCCCTCTTCCCCCTCCCCCTCCCCTCTTCCCCCTCCCCCTCCCCTCTTCCCCCTCCCCCTCCCCTCTTCCCCCCCCCCCTTCCCCCTCCCCTCTTCCCCTCCCCTCTTCCCCCTCCCCTCTTTCCCCCTCCCCTCTTCACCCTCCCCTCTTCCCCTCCCCTCTTCCCCCTCCCCTCTCCCCTCTTCCCCCTCCCCTCTTCCCCCTCCCTTTCTCTTTCTCTTTCTCTTTCCCCGTTTGACTCTTTTGGTAATAGAATCATGGGCGTGTAGGTGACGATATAACGGTCATATTACATTAGCGCAATCATTTTTAGACAGAGGTATTTCTGAAACATTTCAGAAAACAGCAGTTGGGAGCATTTAGGGTTTTGAAATGTATTGGGTGAGATGTTCGGCAAAGTGGATCTGGTATAACTTTAATTAGATCATCCTATTCAGAGTATCACTCCCACAATGTTTAGCTGCGTGAAGCCATTATGGGAAGGTGATGTGAAATATGAAGAAAGCAAGCAATTGTAAGGCTTGATCACCCAGTAGAATGGGATATGCATTAAAACTAAACTAGATTTAAATTTCGACATTGTGGAATTAAGTACTTCAATGGAACAACCAAAAGTAGATGGTGTTTTAAGGGCAAATAAAACATTTGCACAAATTAAATATAGATAAATTTGCACTTTAATTCTCATCCTTTGCTGACCCATGGAAAATAAAGCATCATTCTCTTTAGTGAAGCTTCACATTGCTTTGATAGGTATTCCAGTGCATTATAAAACTGAACTCTGAAAACACTCACAGCTCTGAAGCCATCTGTGTTCTTGATATTGTCACATGTTCCAAGATGTAGGGAAAAGGTTTTTTTCAAATTATACCATACACGAGTACAGTCAAGATATATATATAACTACAACAAGTAGTGCACGTACAGTTTTGGAAGTTAACTAACTTTTGTATATCGCACCCAGTGTGTAGGGAGTGGATGAGAAAGTTTAACAGTATAAAACTCGTGGGAACGGATGATCGATGGTTGCATTGACTCGGTGGGCTGAACAGAGCCCGTTTCCTTGCTGTATCTCTAAACTCAGCTATTGTGTATCATTTCAGGAATCTAGAAATTCTGCCATTTAGCCCAGTGTTTAGGAGCACAGTGTGATCTAACTTAGGTTGAAGGAAAACAAGCAAAAATGGAATCTGTGAACTTGCAGCGAGTTGCACTTGGCCTGTTATTTTCGCCTCTGACAGAAGAACCTAGAAATTATGATGGTGTGGACCAGTTATACAGAGGTGGCCTGCACAACAGTTGTGAGATCAACTTCATAGCTACCTCAGGGGGCTATTCCAACCAATTTGTAGGTTTGTATGTTAATTGGCTGCTATAAATTGCCCCTCGTGTGTAGGGAGTAGATGAGAAAGTGGGATAGCATGAGAGCTGGAGATCGATGATTGGCATGGACTTTAGGGCCAAAGGGCCTGTTTCCATGCTGCATCTTTCAATCAATTCAATCAATCAAACCCTTCTTCAATCTGTCTACCATTTACTTTAGATCCATGTCCCCCGGTTTTAGATCCATCAACTGAGGATTTTTTTTCTCTTCCTATGTAATCAAGGCTCTTGTAACTTTTGAGATGGTCCCCTTGCCCACCTCAATCAAACCCTTCTCTAATCTGTCTACCATTTACTTTAGATCCATGTCCCCCGGTTTTAGATCCATCAACTCAGGATTTTTTTTCTCTTCCTATGTAATCAAGGCTCTTGTAACTTTTGAGATGGTCCCCTTGCCCACCTCTCCTGTTCTAAAGAGGGATAACATTTTGCAAATCTCCTTTGACTTGTTACATCCTTCCCATAACGTTGTAACTGTAACTGTATATAGCAGTCAAAAATGTTCCTGCTTTGCTTCTTTTAATACCTAACAATTAACATTCAGTACTAGCATGTCTTTTAAAATTGATGTTATGTTATGAACTGGTCCCTCTAGGTTTCCACTGTGTCTATAGAGTGTTCCAGGCAAGGTGGCTGTGAGAAAGCCTTGCATAAAGAGGGCAAACCTTGTGTTTTATGTATTTGTTTATGCGCTTTGCAAAATGGAGTTTGTTGGCTGTTTAAAATCCACGGGGAACATGTTGTCCACGTTATGTTGGCCGTTGTAGCGTTGTCTGGTCATAGACTCATAAACTGTACAGCATGGTAACAGGCCATTCAGCCCACCTTGTCCATGCCGACCACATTGTCATTCTGGGCTGGTCTGATTTGCCTGCATTTGGCCTGCATCTAACTCCCTGCTATCCACATGTCAGTCCAAATGTCTTTTGAAAGTTGTAATTGTTTCCGATAAAAGTCATTTTGTCAGGATCTGATTGTAATTTTGCTTATTTAGTCCATCATTTACTGTTTGTTGAACCATTGAATGTTCTGTTCCCAAAGGAGCTGATCCCCTGGTTTTCACTATAATGTTACACCGCACTTTATTTCCTAGAATCATGCTGATATTTTACAAGGCTTCATTTTACCTCAATCCAAAATTACATTTGCCTTCAATAATTCTTGTTGTTTTTATCACTGCTCTGTTCCTATCTGATGTAATGTGAGTACAGCAAGTATATTGAAATCAGAATGACATATGAGACAAATATCCAGCTCATTGTATTTCTTCATGAATGAGTTATAGTCAATGATTTTCTGGAAGGTAATTTTATGCCCCAATTGAATTTCAATAATTCCACAAATGGGCAGAGCACAGTTTTGTTGACGACGCTGGTCATAAATTACTTTGTGGACTCCTTCAGAAATATTAAATGTCTATTCAATTGATGAAGCTCTTTGTTATTAATGATCCTGTACCCACTCCACTTTTCTGCTAATCAATGTCTTCATTTTGCTCATCTCTGATTTACAAGGATGTTGCCAGGACTAGAGGGTCTGAGCTACAGGGAGAGGTGAGTAGGTCGGGACTCTATTCCTTGGAACACAGGAGCATGAGGGATGATCTTATATAGGTGTATAAAATCATAAGAGGAATAGATCGGGTAGATGCACAGAGTCTCTTGAATCAAAGATCAGGGGACATAGGTTCAAGATGAAGGGGAATCTCAGGGGTAACCTTTTCACTCAAAGGGTGGTGAGTGTATGGAACAAGCTGCCAGAGGAGGTAGGGACTATCCCAACATTAAGAAACAGTTAGACAGGTACATAGATCGGACAGATTTTGAGGGATTTGGACCAAATGCGGGCAGGTGGGACTAGTGAAGCTGGGACATGTTGGCCGGTGTGGGCAAGTTGGGCTGAAGGACCTGTTTCCACACTGTATCACTCTGTGTCTCGATGACTCTTTGGAATGTTCAAACCGATCTGATCTTCGTACATTCCAGGCAACGTTTGCCTTCATTCCATGGGAGAAGGGGAGTGGACCCGCCTTAAGGGCCTGTCCCACGAGCATGCGACTCCATGCTGCAAGTGCGACCTAAAGGGCCGGTCCCACCAGCATGCGCCATGCAGGTTGCATGCTCGTGGGACAGGCCCTTTACGTTGTAGAGATACAACATGAAAACAGGCCCATTGTCCCACCAAGTTCACACCGACCATCGATCACCTGTTCCTACTAGTTCTATGTTATCTCACTTTCTTGTCCATTCCTGACATGCTAGAGACACTTTAGAAGGGTGATTAACCTACAAATCTGCATGCCTTTGCTTCTAGTTTAGGTTTAGACATACAGCATTGAAACTGGCACTTTGGCCCACCGAGTCCGCGCCGATCAGCGATTCCCGTACACTGGACCTATCCTATACATTGGGAACAATTTGCAGACACCAATAAATCTGATAACGTGCACATCGTTTCTATGTGGGAAGAAACCGGAGCACCTGGACGAACCTACAGAGTTACAGGGAGAACCTGCAAACTCCACATAGACAGCACCCCTGAGGTCAGGATCAAACCCATGTCACTGGCGCTGTGAGGAAGCAGCTGTGCCACTGTGCATTATGAATTCTAATACCGTGGCAATTCATTGGGGTTGGTCATAATATACAGTAGAATTTCACTGTTCATCATCTTGAACCTCGATGTTGTACTTTGTTCCTGTTTAACAACAATCTTATGCGTCAAGGAAAGGATATCTCAGCCTTTATGTCTTCACTAATGTTGCTGCCTTCTGTGGTAGTGACTCTGGCCTGTGTCTGTGTTTAGTTTAGTCAGAGAAACAGCGCGCAAACTGGCTCTTCGGCCCACCAAGTCTGCACCAACCAGCGATCCCTGCACATTAACACTATCCTACACACACACACACTAGGGACGATTTTACATTCATACATTTATACCAAGCCAATTAACCTACAAACCTGTACCTCTTTGGAGTGTGGGAGGAAACTGAAGATCTCGGAGAAAACTCATGGAGGTTACGGGGAAAACGTACACTCCGTGCAGACAAGCACCTGTAGTCAGGATCGAACCCGTGTTTCCAGCGCTGTAAGGCAGCAGCTCAACCTCCATGCCACCCAATGTACTGGAGGTACAAAATCTGTTCAGGGTTTGGAAAGTGCTTATTCCATTGATTTGATTAATACTTCTGTTGTGACTATGATTGTTGCTGTGCGATTATAAGTAGAATATGAGGTGCTGTTCCACCAGTTCACATGTGGCCTTGTTCGGGCAATAGAGGAGGCCCAGGATAGAAAAGTCGGTAAGATAATGGGAAGGGGAGTTAAGATAGTTAACAACTGAAATATCCAGCGGACCGAGCACAAGTGTTTGGTCTTAAGCATTTTTTGAAAGGTGTGTGTGTGTGTACTCCAGGGTAGCCCTCCCTCAGCTCGACATGCGGTGGCATGATACGGTGGCATGAGGGTGGCACGATGGTACAGCAGTACAGGTTCTGCCTTACAGCGCCAGAGACCCGGGTTCGATCCTGACTAGGGGTGCTTGTCTGTACGGAGTTTGTACCTTCTCCCCGTGACCTGCATGGGTTTTCTTTGAAATCTTCAGTTAACCTCCAACACTCCAAAGACGTACCGGTTTGCAAGTTAATTGGCTTGGTCTAATTGTCAAATTGTCCTTCGTGTGTGCAGGGTAGTGTTAATGTGCGGGGATCTCAGGTCGGCGCGGACTGGATGGGCCGAAGGGCCAGTTTCCACGCTGTATCTCTAAACTAAACAAAACATGAGGGTCCTGTATGAATCCAATCCTTTTGAGTGAGTGTGACATGTGGCATTTCTGCACAGACACCAATGTGACAGTGTCGAGCATCTGGCTGTAATAAGATTGAGATTGGATCTGGCTGCAGAAGGCAGCTGTATTTAGCAATCAGAGACATGGCTTTCAATGCCAGCAGAACTGGGAGCTATGACCATCCAGCAGATCCATCCATTCTTTAAATGTGTGTCGTCCATTACTGTGGCAGTGGCATGATTATATTGCTATGTGGGCCGAAATTGCCCTACTAAATATTTATTCTGATAATCAAAAAATGAAGCGAAAGCAAAACACATAAAACAAAAACTCACATGCAAACCTAGCAGTTCCAATCACCTCCAGCACATAGAGCATGGATCTGTACTTGTCTCCAGTCAATCAGAGAGAAAATAAGGTGGACACAAAATGCTGGATTAACTCAGCAGGACAGGCAGCGTCTCTGGAGAGAAGGAATGGGTTACGTATCAGGTCGAGACCCTTCTTCAGACTGAAGGGGCTGTCCCACTTGGGCGACCTAATTGGCGACTTAGAAGAGTTTAGGAGAGTTTGAAAAAATGTCATGTAGAAGACCTCCTTCAACTATGTAGAAGACCTCCTTGACCTCCTTCGACCATGTTGAAGACTAGCTACGACTAGCAAGGACTAATCTCTGGAAAATTGGACACCGAATAGTGGAGAGTGAAGACAACCTCCTTCGATCTCCTTCGACCTTCCTTCGACTATGATGAAGACTATCTACGTCTACCCTCGATTATCTATGACTAACATGCCAACCTACTACGACCTACTAGGACTAAACATATGAGTAAAAAAAGTATCGATTTTTTTCCCATGGCGACCTTTTTTTACTCTGGGGCATTTTTCAACATGTTGAAGAATACGCCGCAACCTAGCTGAGGCCTCGAGTTCACGGGGACTACTCTCGAGCATGAAGGTGTTACAAAGACCTCCTACCACCTCGTGTCGACCATGCTGCGAGTATGAGTATGAGTCGAGGGCAAACTCGCCCAAGTGGGACAGCCCCTTGAGAGTCAGGGGAGAGGAAGTCTGGAATCGGTAGGGAAAGGTGCAAAAATGACAAATCAAAGCAGACAATGATCAAGGATATGTAGAATGGTACATTGTTAGCTGAGTGGAAGGTGACAACAAGGCATAGAATCAGGAAGATTAACGAGGGGGACAGTGAAATTTGTCAGAGAACTAGCATGGGGGAGGGATGGAGAGAAAGGGAAAGCAAAGTTTACTTGAAGATAGAGAAATCAACCATCAGTCTGAAGAAGGGTTTCGGTCCGAAACGTTGCCTATTTCCTTCGCTCCATAGATGCTGCTGCTCCCGCTGAGTTTCTCCAGCATTTTTGTGTACCTCTGAAATCAATATTCATACTGCTGGGTTGTAAGTTCCCCAAGCGAAATATGAAATAAGACAGCGGTAAGACGTATGAGACGATTAAATATGATAAGAACTGAGGCAGATGTTGTTTCCTTTAAGACTTAACTTCTGAAGATCAGTATTGTTTGAGTCAGTCTTTTATAATCACACTCATAGACTGGTACAGCGTGGAAAATGTCCTTGCAGCCCAACTTGCCCACACCGGTCAACATGTCCCAGCTACACTAGTCCTACCTTCCCGTGTTCGGTCCATATCCCGCCAATCCTGTCCTATCCATGACCCTGTCTAACTATTTCTTAAATGTTGGGATAGTCCCTGCCTTAACTACCTCCTCTGGCACCTTGTTCCATACACCCACCTTGTTCCATACACCCACCACCCTTGTGTGAAAAAGTTACCCCTCAGATTCCTATTAAATCATTTCCCCTTCACCAAGAACCTATGTTCCCTGATCCTCGATTCACCTACTCTGGGCAAGAGACTCTGTGCATCTACCCGATCAATTCCTCTCATGATTCCTCTCGTACACACACTGTTATACACACTGTCACAATGCAAAATATTATGTTCGAAAATATTTATTGCAGAATAAATTGATCAAATTGATTTTAAAAGTGAAGATATTTTCCCATGTTCTTTAATCCATGCAGTCATGTCATTCTTCAATCGACTGTTAAATGTCAATACAATGAACAGCTGGTTAATTTGAGTATGTTTGTTCAGCCTAGAAAGGGGGTATGGATTTCATGTTTGGGTCAGTCTTGGAAGCTGGAGGTTTTAAGCAGTTTTAACCACCACTATCGCTGAACCTTTCAGTTTTATCTCATGGAGCTCGGAGAGTCCCTCCTCTTCCTCCTCTACTGCTGTCCACTCCCACCAACCTTTCTCTCTCTTTCCCCCCCTCCTCTCGTCCATTTCTCTACCCCGTCATCCTTTTTTCCATCCTTCTCCATTCTCTTTCTTCCTCTCTGCTTCTCCCCTTTGTACTGTCAGTGCCCGTTGAACTTGGAAACACTGCGATTACATCCTTGGACTATCTCTGACATCTCTCTCCCCTCCCCTGGTCTCTCTGTCTCCATCATAGGGGACAGATTATCAACTGGCATCAACTACAAACCCACCAACTCCTACCGTTATCTGGGGTATACCTCCTCCCATCCTGCCTCTTCAGAGACAGCTAGCACCTACCCTCAATTTCTACATCTCCGCCGCATCTGCTTCCGAGATGAGGTTTTCCATTCAAGGACATCCAGGATGTCTTCTTTTATTACAAACATGGATGGATTCCTCACCCACTTCTCCTCTGTGTCCCATTGTTCCCTCTCCCCTCAGATGGAACAAGGATGGTGTTCCCCTGGTCCTCATTTTTCACCCCATCAGCCTCCGCATGCAACTCCAACATTTCACATTCACCCTTCAACGTGATCCCATCACTCGTCACATTTTTCTCACCCATTTCTGCCTCCCTCTGCAACTCTTTGATTCACTCATCCCTTCCCTCCAAGAACAGGCCTTACAGCCCATCGATGACTGTGCCGAATATGGAAACATAGAAACATAGAAACATAGAAAATAGGTGCAGGAGTAGGCCATTCGGCCCTTCGAGCCTGCACCGCCATTCAATATGATCATGGCTGATCATCCAACTCAGTATCCTGTACCTGCCTTCTCTCCATACCCCCTGATCCCTTTAACCACAAGGGCCACATCTAACTCCCTCTTAAATATAGCCAATGAACTGGCCTCAACTACCTTCTGTGGCAGAGAATTCCAGAGATTCACCACTCTCTGTGTGAAAAATGTTTTCCTCATCTCGGTCCAAAAAGATTTCCCCCTTATCCTTAAACTGTGACCCCTTGTTCTGGACTTCCCCAACATCGGGAACAATCTTCCTGCATCTAGCCTGTCCAACCACTTAAGAATTTTGTAAGTTTCTATAAGATCCACCCTCAATCTTCTAAATTCTAGCGAGTACAAACCGAGTCTATCCAGTCTTTCTTCATATGAAAGTCCTGACATCCCAGGAATCAGTCTGGTGAACCTTCTCTGTACATGATGCCAAAACCATCACTTGTCTACCTGCACATAACCCATATATTCTCTGTATACCCATACGCCGATCAAAAGGTCTCTTAAATGCCACTAACATATTTGCTTCAACCCCATCCCTTGCAATGAAAATCAATCCAAGTTTGTCCAACCTTCCCTTATACATAATACTCTGGGCAGGATTCTGATAAACATCTTCTGCACTCTATCCAAAGCCACCTGGCTCTGCAGTTGCTTCTGGAAGATTTGTGCATGCATTGAAATCACAGTCTTGGGGAAGATGGGAATATCTTCCAGAAGCCTGTAATTAAATAACTGACCATGCAGGCTCATGCATGACAGTAGGTACTCTGGTGAGATATCAGAAGGCAGGTGATGTACAGAAGTGTTCCTAGCAGGGATCACACTTTGGAGAAGGGGACAGAGGAAGCCAAACCAACATACCCTTCATTGAGCGTACTGCAACTGAATCAAACCTCTCATACTGACGGAGATAGATACAAATGTTGGAGTAACTCAGCGGGTTAGGAAAACATCTGTGGAAGTAGAAACAGATAATGTTTGAGGTCGATGACCTCATGTCAGGACTTGGAAAGAGAGATGTACAAGTTAGTTTTCAATAGGAATGAAGGCAGGGGAACGATGATAGGACAGGTCAAATGGTGGCAGTAAATGTACATATTAAGCTTCTTGGTCTGTGTGGTGAGTTGTTAGTGATGAGGCCAGACTTATGTGGGTAGGATAAGAAAAATGCTGTCATTATACATAGTCATATAGTCTTACAGTGTGGAAATAGGCCATTTGGCCCAACTTGCCCACACTGGCCAACATGTCCCATCTACATGCGTCCCACCTACCTGCATTTGGTCTGAATCCCTCTAAACCTGTCCTATCCATCTTGTCATGGACAAGACATTAAATAATAAGATACCACCTTTCCGTAAATCTTCACCACTCTGGGTGTCAAAGGGCAGAACTGATCTGCAACAGGAGGATTTTGTATCAAGCCCAAATATGAAGGAAGTGAACAGTCAGGCCAGTGTTTGTAGTGCAACATGAAAGCACAATGAGCAAGTTAATTACAGAATGAATCCGCTGCATTAATCGACGATCAGCTGGACCTGATACTCTCAGCTGTTTTCAAAGTGGCAGCTGTTTTAATTCTGATTATGGGAGCCCAGTGCCCTGAAGGCTGGCTCACGCCATCTGGGTAATTATGTCCACCCCTTTAATCGGCCTACAGAATTACAGATAAATGTATCGTCACTATAAACACTTGCATTTATGTGGCAGCCTTAATACAATAACATTTCCCAAGAGCATTCCCAGTAGTATTATCAGGTGTAATTTGTCACCAACCCACGCAGTTGGCGGCACGGTGGCCTAGCGGTAGAGTTGCTTCCTTACAGCACTTGTAGCGCCAGAGACCCGGGTTTGACCCCGACTACGGGTGCTGTCTGTATGGAGTTTGTACGATCTACCTGTGACCGCTTAGGTTTTCTCCGAGATCTTCGGTTTCGAGACGTACAGGTTTGAAGGTTAATTGGCTTGGTATAAGTGTAAACTGTCCTGAGTGTGGGCAGGATAGCGTTAATGTGTGGGGATCGCTGGTCGGCGCCCACTGGGTGGGCTGAAGGGCCTGTTTCCACACTGTATCTCTAAACCAAACTAAAAACACACCAAGTGATCTGAGACATGGTTATGAAAATGCTACGTGAAATGCCTTCAAGAAAACTGTCAAGGAAGAGAGATCTGTGCTGAAGTTAATGGTGGAGTGAAGAAGAAAAGGTCAGTGTTTGCGATGCGGAGAGCTGAATTTGTAGTCACGTAAACCTTACAAGTACTCCTCCGCAAGTTCTGCAAATGCATTTGTTATTATTCATTGCTAGAGAGTGCCCAGTGTTGGAAAAATCGGGCTGAATATTTTGTAATCATCTCCTCCCATGGGTCAGGGTAGAGCTGCTGCCTCACAGCGCCAGAGACCCAGGTTCAATCCTGACCTGTGTGCAGTGTGCATTTTCTCTCATTGACCGCGTGGGTTTCGTTGTGGAACGTCGTGCGAGCTTGTAGCTTAATTTGGACTCTGTAAATTGTCTCTAGTGTGTAGGAAGTGGAGCTGGTGTGGACGTGGTGGTTGATGATTGGTGTGGACGTGGTGGGCCGAAGAGCTTGCACCATGTTGCATCACTAAAACCAGAGCCAAAACTCCAAACCATGCGACTGACATTTACAGACTTTCCTATTTGTAAGATGTCAATTAGAGGAACATCATGATTTTTCTGGCAATTGGGCAAAGGAAATTTATGTGGATGTTTAATTAATAAATGGGGTTGTTATTTCATTGAAATTTTGTTCATTAAATATTATCTGTTTATTGTGCGTACACATCTGTTAAGTTGCTGCAAGTAAGAATTCCATTGTTCTGTTGTTTGTAGATGAACAACTCTGAACCCTCTTGACACGACTCTTGAGAATTGTAACTCTGAGGAAGGATGAGATAAGATGGGGTTGCTTTCTTCAGAGTGGAGGTGGCTTTGGGGAGACATAATTGATCTGCTGAAAATTATTATGGGGCAAGATAGAGAGTAAACAGGAACGAACTGTTTCTCTGATGCAGAGGGATCAAACAGGGAGATGGATCTGAAGTCATTGGTGTGAGGTTTAGAGGGAAACTGAGGGGCATCATTTTCAGACAAAGAATTGCTCTTCGTGCTTTCATGTTGTACTAAAAACACTGGCCTTACTGTCTCGGAGAGAGTTCACTTCTTTAATAGTGTTCTCAACAAAGCGTTGAGATCTGGAGCCAACTGCTGGTGGTGGGGACAGGTTTTGTTCAAGGGTTCCTGGATGTGACCCAAGGGGCCCAGACCAGTGGAGTCCAACATTGAGCAGGAAGTTGGAATAAATCAACTTCTAGCTAAAGCTTTATAATACAATTGGAGATGAGGTAGATTCATTTTGGCAAGGCAAAACTCATTGAAGGTTAAACAAAATGGTACATGACCATTTAGGATTTATTGCCCAATGTATTCATCTCATTTACAAAAACATAAGGTAAAGTGTTTTAAGCCAAGCAACAGTAAATTACAAGAGTTTTAAGTATTTATTTTGAGACAGATGGTAAATCTGACATTAAAATATGTTGACAGTATTCTGTATTGCTGCTAGTTACAGTATGTGATGTACAGGCAGTTCCACTGTAATGCAATTGCTATGTTCCTAAGAAAACCCGCATTATTAGTTCACTTGCACCTCCTCCAACCTCATCTACTGTATCCGTTGTTCCAGGTGTCAACGTCTGTACATCAGCGAGACCAAGCGCAAGCTCGGCGATCGTTTCGCTGTACACCTCCGCTCAGTCCGCCTTGACCTACCTACATCAAATAGCCCTTGCCCTCTCTCTCCATCCCCTCCCCCTTCCAAGTTCTCCCACAACTCTTACTATCTCCGACTACATTCTATCTCTGTCCCGCCCACTCCCCTGACATCAGTTTGAAGAAATGTCTCGACCCTGAAACGTCACCCATTCCTTCGCTCCAGAGATGCTGCCTGTCCCGCTGAGTTACTCCAGCATTTTGTGACTTTGCATTATAGAAAATTGCTTTATAAAAACAATTGTGTGAATGGAGAAAGTGGGTAAGGGGCTAGTGATTTGGGGCTAGGGGGCAATTATATTATTCCTGGAGGATTTTCAAAAGTAAAAGTCTCATTGATAGCAATAAACTTACTTTTCTTACTGCATGCTACAAATATTACAGTCTGTACATTAAATGTTTAAACAAAGTATCATTGCATAAATTTCAATAGAAGCAATGGCTTGTCAATTTCTATGGCCATCCACAGTGAAACTGACATACTGTGTTCTTGAGAGACAGCCATCTGATTAGTACGGGAAGTTGCAAAGAAACAGTTTTTTATTCTCCATAAGTTTTTTTATTTCACAAGACAGCTTTTTTTTCTGTAAGTCAATTTCCAAAGAAAATTTTAAGTAGTTCTCTGGTTCCTGATCAAAATCTTGTTATGGCCAATTTGGGCTGCATAATATAAATAGTGTTCCGTCGTTCACACCACGTTGTATCAGAAGTAGTTGCTTTGACATTTATGGACCACATGCAAGGAAATTCATGGGTCCGAGCAAACCACCACTGGTTAGAAAGGGACCTCTAACTGTTCAGCCAAAGATCTGAAACCTGTTAATGGACAGAGTGAAGGTAGACACAAAATGCTGGAGTAATTCAGCGGGACAGGCAGCATCTCTGGAGAGAAGAATTGGGTGATGTTTCAGGTCAAGACCCTTCTTCAGACTGGTCAATGATTCAGGCAATGGACAGAGTGAAATACTGGAAGGGTCAGCATGTTCCAAATAAAGACACCAAGTGCTGGAGTGACTCAGCGGGTCAGGCAGCATCTCCTGAGAATATGCATAGGTCGAAGTCCCTCCTTCAGATTAATGGAGACAGGATGAGGAAGGGGCAGAGAAGGGCTGCACAATACAAATAGTGTTCCATCATTCACCTAACGTAATGAGAACACCCAATATATTGCATAAGAAAAGATATGTAAAGTAAAGAGAATAAGTATGCAACTTAAGGGGCTGTCCCACTTAGGCTATTTTAAGTGACCACAGGCGACTAGACTGTTGCTGGGGTGTCACCTGTATAGTTGTGAGTAGTCTCCTCAGTCGCCCAAAGAGTCGTAGTGTCTTTCTGGTCACCTCTGGATTTTCAACAAGTTCAAAAATTTTTGGCGACAGTGGGTTGAAGCCAATGAGCGTAGCTTGACTTCTCCTGATGTAAGTGCTGTGGTAGGTTGTCGCCAGATGATGTAGCCAATGCTGCTCGTAGGTGGATGTCCTAATGTGTCGCCGGTTGTCGGTAGCTTGCCGTAGCTTGACGTTGACTAGGTGGGAGGTTATTGTAGCTTGTCGTAGACATTGTCAGAGACATTGTCGTAAGGGACGGGTCCAATCGCCGTTTTTTCGGTGACCTGCTACGACTATGACAATCGCCTAAAAAATCGCCAAAGTGGGAAAGGCCCTTTACTCTCCTGGGATAGAATAAAATGCTGGAGTAATTTGGTGGGACAAATTACTCTGGCATTTTGAGTCTATCTTTGGTATGAATAAGTGTCTGCAGTTCCTCTTTATTACTCCCCCTGCATCCTAGTTATCAAATCCCTGGTCTGGGACAATACTCTCAGGACAAATTGGACTAATTTCCTATGTGTTAAAAAAATATATATATATTTGACGAATACTTAATTCTGAAATTGCTTCGAACAAGCGAGGATGCCAAATTTACAGTGCAAAATAATGTCATGGCAATACTCAATTTTGTGTTTCACCCTGTCCATTAATTTTCAATCATGCCATGCTGTAATGTACTATTGCACGATGGGATTTCAGAGCCCCCTATCCTTCTTTTCCTTCCGTCTACCTGATTTGTCAGTAAACATGGATACCTTACTTACCCTGCTCCATTCATCATCTTATTGCATTAGATCATTAATAGCTAAAGCCCCCAGTCTGGTCTCTGTGGATTCTTACCACTGGCATCCTGCCAGACTGCAAATAGCCCATTCATCCATTCATACACTTCATTTTGTGTCCATTATATAATCCTCTAACCATGCCAACACGCTGCCACTCAGAGCTCTTTTTCCAACGACATTTTTGCACCATACATTTTATTTTACTTTGGTTTGGAGATGCAACAAGAAAATTGGCTCTTTGGCACCGAGTTTAGTATAGTTTAGAGATACAGCGCAGAAACAGGCCCTTTGGCCCACTGGCTCCGCGCCGACCAGCGCCCCCTCACATTAACACTATCCTACACCCACTAGGGACAATTTTTACATTTACCAAGCCAATTAACCAACAAACCTGTACGCCTTTGGAGTGTGGGAGGAAACCGAAGATCTCAGAGAAAACCCATGCGGTCACGGGGAGCACGTACAAACTCCGTACAGACAGCACCCGTAATCGGGATCGAACCCAGGTCTCCGGCGCTGCATTGGCTGTAAGGCAGCAACTCTACCGCTGCACTACTGTGTAGCCAGTCATTGATCTCCTGTTCTCGTGACAAGTTCTATGCTACACACTGCACTAACATAGAAACATAGAAACATAGAAAATAGGTGCAGGAGGAGGCCATTCGGCCCTTCGTGCCAGCACCGCCATTCATTGTGATCATGGCTGATCGTCCCCTATCAATAACCCGTGCCTGCCTTCTCCCCGTATCCCTTGACTCCACTAGCCCCAAGAGCTCTATCTAACTCTCTCTTAAATCCATCCAGTGATTTGGCCTCCACTGCCCTCTGTGACAGGGAATTCCATAAATTCACAACTCTCTGGGTGAAAACGTTTTTTCTCACCTCAGTCTTAAATGACCTCCCCTTTATTCTAAGACTGTGGTCCCTGGTTCTGGACTCGCCCAACATTGTTAACATTTTTCCTGCATCTAGCTTGTCCAGTCCTTTTATAATTTTATATGTTTCTATAAGATACCCCCTCATCCTTCTAAACTCCAGTGAATACAAGCCTAGTCTTTTCAATCTTTCCTCATATGACAGTCACGTCATCCCAGGGATCAATCTCGTGAACCTACGCTGCACTGCCTCAATCACAAAGATGTCCTTCCTCAAATTAGGAGACCAAAACTGTACCCAATACTCCAGATGTGGTCTCACCAGAGCCCTAGACAACTGCATAAGAACCTCTTTACTCCTATACTGAAATCCAATGAAGGCCAATATTCCATTAGCTAGGGGCAATTATCTTACAAACCTGCAAGTCTTTGGGATGTGGGAGGAAACCGGAGCACTCAGAGGAAACTAACATGGTCACATGGAGAATGTGCACACTCCACACAGACAGCGCCTGCAGTCAGGATCAAACCTGGATCTTTGACGTTGTGAAGCAGCAGCTCTACCAGCTGTGCTGCCCTTAGCCATTGACTGCTTTTTCAAAGCACAGATTTACCACATGTACTGATGCCACATTGCTAACTTCAGATTGTGATCATCTATACAGATTGTATTCCCTCATACATAATAATCGGTCCCATCAACTTCCAGATATTAAATTGACTGATCTGATTCCTTATTCACTCTCCCTTTCCAGTCTTCAACAGTTATGGCAAACTGGCAATCTTCAAATTCACTGGAACTGAGTCATGTCACTAGGCAATTCTGGAATACCACAATTAATGGATCCACCATTTCCGCAGCCAACTCCTTCAGAACCTGAGTGTCGGTTGTAACTTCAGTCCAATAATTTCTCTGCTAATTAATTTCACTGTGCTTTTGAATGCCACTAATTCTGGTATGTTTGTTGTTTCTTCTATTGTGAGGGAAAAAAATTGTGCTTCATTCACCTCAGCTATTTTCTGTTTCCAGAACTTATTTTCTTCATTCGCTGCTTCATAAGGATATAGGTTTGTTATCTTTTTTAAGAAGGAACTGCAGATGCTGGAAAATCGAAGGTAGACAAAAGTGCTGGAGAAACTCAGCGGGTGCAGCAGCATCTATGGAACAAAGGAAATAGGCAACGTCTCGGCCCAAATCTCTTCTTGAAACCCCCCACCCACATCAGTCTGAAGAAGGGTTTCAGCCCGCAACGTTGCCTATCTCCTTTGCTGCACCCGCTGAGTTTCTCCAGCACTTTTGTCTACCCTAGGTTTGGTATATTTTTTTAAACCCCTTTAGCACACTTGGGGAAGCCCAGTAAATCCTTACTTATTTCTCGATAGTATATTTCACAATTGTTCACCAGTTTATTTTCATCAATCTTTCCCGCTGTCTGCAACTCTCTCAATCGTCATGGTTACTGCTCCTCTGAGAAAGATTCTCAGCTTCCTTTAATCTTATGCTATCTTAACCTTATTAGTTAATATCACATTTTACATTGATCGGTTGGGTATTTTATGTATGTTAAAAATTACTCGATATTCTTAGAATAATTGTCATTGATTATCTACACTCTAACCTCTTTATCTAATTTTCCTATCTCGCTATCCAATCTCTCCTTGATATCTAAGATATTGAATTTTACTTTAATTTTGTGCTTAAGTAGGTCATTTTGAATTGAATTTAAAATTCAGCCAATTAAATCGGTCTTTCCTGAAGTATTCTGTAGTTTGGCATCAAGAATGAATCCTCTCATTATGCAAGGAAAGATTTAAAATAATCCTTGGTACCATGAAGAAGGTCACTAGGATTTTTCAAACTAGTTCCCCAAAATAATGTTTGCCATTTTGATTTGCCCAGTGTTCATAAAGATCAAAGTTCAGCATGATTATTACATTCATTTGTTGTAAGAATTTCTTATTGTTGGATTAATATTCTGGCCCCCTGGGATGGCGGGACTGTCATCTGAGGAAAGATTGAAAAGACTGGGCTTGTATTCACTGGAGTTTAGAAGGATGAGGTGGGATCTTATAGAAACATACAGAATTATAAAAGGACTGGACAAGCTTGATGCAGGAAAAATGTTCCCAATGTTGGGCGAGTCCAGAACCAGGGCCCACAGTCTTAGAATAAAGGGGAGGTCATTTGAGACTGAGGTGAGAAAAAACTTTTTCACCCAGAGAGTTGTGAATTTGTGCAATTCCCTGCCACAGAGGGCAGTGGAGGCCAAATCACTGGATGGATTTAAGAGAGAGTTAGATAGAGCTCTAGGGGCTAATGGAATCAAGGGATATGGGGAGAAGGCAGGCACGGGTTATTGATTGGGGACGATCAGCCATGATCGTAATGAATGGCGGTGCTGGCTCGAAGGGCCGAATGGCCTCCTGCACCTATTTTCTATGTTTCTATTAATTGCCGTGGTTGAGGGCCCCCTAACTAATTTCACTTGTCATAGAGCTCGACAGCACAGAAACTGGCCCTTCGGCCCACCTAGTGCATGTTGACCAATTAGGCATATTGGGCTAGTCCCATTTGCCTGCATTTAGCCCATAATCAACTATATCCTCTCTTTCCACATATCTGTCCAAATGTCTTTGGATTTTTTTAATCCCTTGTTACTTTTTATGTCCATGCAGTCAATTTCCAGGTATACAAAATCAAGATCAACCCTCGTGATTGCTTTTGATTCATCCTTTGTTATAAGGGCTACACTCTACCACCTTCGGGTAGATGCACAGAGTCTCTTGCCCAGAGTAGGGGAATCGAGGACCAGAGGACATAGGTTCAAGGTGAACGGGAAAAGATTTAACAGGAATCTGAGGGGTAACTTTTTCATGCATAGGGTGGTGGGTGTATGGAACACGCTGCTAGAGGAGGTAGTTGAGGCAGGGATTATCCCAATATTTAAGAAACAGCTAGACAGGTACATGGATAGGACAGGTGATAGATTCATCATGCACTGCGATGTTGGTTCTGTAGATTAATTTGGAATTTTCTATCCTTCCAAACATTGACATAGTTCTCTGCTTCGACTGTATTCGGCACGATGAAAGAGTTTCTCAAGATTGACGTTGCCTGGTCCGTTTAGACTCTTAAGAGCGGCGGCCATTTTATTTCTCAACCCGTTTTGTTTTGGCAGGTTATTTTTCATTGTAAATTGTCCCTAGATAGTAAGTGGGTCATAAAATCTGGCTGCCGTTGATGGGAATGTGGGGAGAATAGGTGATAGAAAAAAGTAACACGAATAGAATTGGTCTGTGAGCCAACAGATTTAAGGGCTAAATGGCCTTCCTCTATGTGCAGAAATTGATGAAACAAGGGGTAAGAACATTTGATGCTCACCAGCATGGGCAGCACAATGTCTCAGCTTGTAAAGCTACTATCTCCCAGCACCAGGGACCTGGGTTCGATCCTGACCTCCGGTGCTGTCTGTGTGGAGTCTCCATGTGATTGTGTATGTTTCTTCCAGGTGCTCAAGTTTGTAGGGTCATTGGCCTTTGTAAAACTGCCCCTAATGTGTAGGGAGTAGATGAGAAAGTGGGATACCGTGGAATGTAGTGTGAATTGATTGAATTGAAGTGATTGAAGGTTGGCGTGGACTCAGTGGGCCGAAGGGCCTGTTTCCATGTTACATCTCTAAACGTAACACAATCCAACTCCCCCAGCCATCAATCACTCAAGTTGTTTTCTTCCACATCCTTTCAAAACTCCAGCATCCCCCTGGTGCTGCGGAAAATTGTGTATTGCAAATCTATTTGTGCTGATGATTTAGAAAGCAAGGTGATTACATCACTATTTTTGTTAAATGCTGACCTTTAACTGAATTCCAGCATCTGATTTCCTTCGCCCGATGCCACTGAGAATTGCTGTAATGCCTTCAATTTACTTTCAATTGGGACTCCGAGATCTCTCATTTCCCACACACCCTGGATCACACTTGCTGGGAGATGCTGGCAGTTCCACACACAACTCTGCACGGAGTCCAAATGATGAGCTTCAACTCGTTGACATCCCCAAAACAACAGCAGATGTTGGTATGGATCCACAAGCCACTCATTTAGTTTAGTTTAGAGATAGAGCATGGAAACAGGCTCTTTGGCCCACCAAGTCCACGACATCCAATGATCACCCATTCACACCAGTTCTATCCTACACACTAGGGACAATTTACAGAAGCCAAATAACCTGCAAACCTGCATGTCTTTGGAACATGGGGGGAATCCGGGGCAGCTGGAGTAAACCCACGTGGTCACAGGGTGAACGTACACACTTCGTGCAGACAGCACCCGTAGATAGGATCGAACCTGGGTCTCTGACACTGTGAAGCAGCAACTCCACCGCTGCACCACTGTGCCACCCAAACCGTTTGAACATTTGCACAGAAGAAGGGTAATAATAAGAAGTAGGACACAAAATGCTGGAGTAACTCAGCGGGACAGGCTCTCTGGGACATCTGCAGCATCGGCTTTCTCCCCATGCCCCTTGATTCCGTTAGTCCTAAGCGCTAAATCTAGCTCTCTCTTGAATACCTCCTTTTGCAGGGCTTTCCCAACAACCTGATTCACCCACGATTTCAGAAGAGGAAATAAATCCGGCACATCTCCCATGAATCCAATCTGGTCAATCAATGCTTCATGAAAAGCATCCTATCGTGATGCATCACCGCTTGGTAAGACAAGTGTTCTGCCCTGGATTTGTAAGAAATTGATAAGATTTATGAATGCAGCCCAGTCCATCAAACAAACCAGTCTCCCCCTCTCTGGACTCTCTCTACACTTCATGGTGCCTTGAGAAAACAGCCAACGTAATCAAGGACCACTCGCAACTTAGTAATTCCCTCTTCTCCCCACTCCTCTCTGGTGGAAGAGGCAAAAGCTTGATTCAAGGGCAGCTTCTTCCCTGCTGTTATCAGGCTGTGAACAGACCATGCATTTGCTAAGGATGTAATCCCGATCTTCCAATCTATTTTGTAGTAGTCTTACAGTTTTTTTTGCACCTGCTCTTTCAATGTAGCTGTAACACTATATTCTGTCCTCTGTACCCTTTCACTTATTTTGCACTGTCTGTTGTATTTGTGTAAGGTATAATTGCCCTCTTGTATGGTATGATAGCAAGTGAAACAAAGTTATTCACTGTAATAATAATAATACATTTTATTTATGGGCGCCTTTCAAGAGTCTCAAGGACACCTTACAAAAATTTAGCAAGTAGAGGAAAAACATATATGCGGAATGAAATAAATAGTAGAGACATGACTAGTACACAAATTAAAGACAGAATTCAATTCAAAACACAATATGAGGCAATTCAAGCACAGATGAAAAGGGAGGGGGACGTGGGGCTAAGGATTTGGTGCCGAGGTAGATCTGGGTGTCATCGGCGTAACAGTGTAAGTCCAGGTTGAAGTGGCGGAGTATCTGACCAAGGGGGAGGATGTAGATGATGAAGAGGAGGGGGCCGAGTACGGAGCCTTGGGGAACACCTTGAGTGACTGTGGCTGTAGCAGAGGTGTGGTTATGGAGAGAGATGAAGTGGGATCTGTTGGAAAGGTAGGAACAGAGCCAGCTGAGTGCAGAACCTTCAATGCCAAGGTCTCCAAGTCTGGTAAGCAGGATGTTATGGTTAATATGTATATATTATGTATATGTGCCAAAATACACCAATATCAATACATTTTCTGTAACATATTTTCTATCAGAAACCTAGCAATTTCCCTTTGATTGTCCTACCCAGCCAGGTAAACTAAGGATAATTTACAACCACCACATCTTTGGGATGTCGGAGTAAACTGGAGCACTGGGGAAACACAGCAGTAAGGAGAGAATGTTCTGCTTTTCTCAAAAAAAGAAAAAAAAGGGGGGAAAAAGGCAGCATGGTCAGTGCGGATTCAGTGGGCCGAAGGGCCTGTTTCCACACTGTATCTCTAAATTAAACAAAAAAACTAATGAACAAACTCCATACAGGCAGCACCCAAGGTCAGGATCGAACCTGGGTCCCTGGAGCTATGAGGCTCTATTTGTGGTGCACTGTGCTCACGAAATAACATAATGACTGGCAAAAATAACCAATCATTAAGTAACAAATAGATCAGATTTTCATTCTTTCCTATTCTCTGTCATACTTTCTTTTAAATATAAGTTCAACAGAATAAGAAGGGTTATTGTGACAAAACAATGCTCAGGATATGGCTGTTGAGTTTGGCATGGTTTGGACAATAGATCATAAATCTGTAAATATTTTCAGTGACTTGGAAATGCCAAATACTGCATGTTTTAGGGCCGGCGTGTCTGTGGAATGGTAATGTAGGTGGTCCTCCCGCACTATGTTCAGTTTAGTTTAGAGATACAGCGTGGAATCAGGCCCCTCGGCTCACTGACGTTTCACTGACCAGCGATGCCTACACATTAACACTATCCTAAGCACTAGGGACAATTCACATTCATACCAAGCCAATTAACCTGCAAACCTCTATGTCTTTGGAGTGTGGGAGGAAACCAAAGATCTCAGAGAAAACCCAAGCAGGTTAGCAACAGTTAAGGGCCTGTCCCACTTGCATGCGATTGTATGCCTTTGGCTCGACCAATGGGGCCGGTCCCACATAGAAGCGCAGAGTTGTGTGGGGCTGGTCCTGACATCGCGCGGGGCTCCTAAAAACTGACAATGTCCGAAATCTTCACGCGCCAATGGCCTGTCGGCACGCAGGTGCATTGCGGTCGTACGCAGTGTCTTGATGGCGTACGCAGCGTCTTGACGGCGTACACCTAGCACGTGGCGTTGCGCGATGACGTCACCGCCCGACGCCGTGTGACGCCCAAATTCAGTCGGCTCGCTTCCTGCCCAGCTGATTGGTCAGCATGTCGCAAATGACATCACGTGCGTACTTAGCGTGTACTTAGCGCGTACTTCGCGTGAACTCCGCTTCCGTTTAGTCGCGCCAAACGCATGCAATTGCATGCAAGTGGGACAGGTCCATAAATTACTATCTATTTATAATTAGTCTGAAGAAGTGTCCCGACCCAAAACGTCACCTATCTACACCCTCCATACTGCCTGACCTGCTAAATTTCTCCAGCATGTTGTGTTTTCCTCAAGGTTCCAGAATCTGCACGTCCTTGAGTCTCCTGTTTATAATTTGTCTAATTGTCATATATGGTCTGCCACAGTCAGTATTGAGGCATATAATAGGAAACAATCACGATGGGCATTGATTGCCAATAAAGATCTGATTAGGATTATATCTGGCTTGTTAAACTGGAGATTGTCTGCTGTCAGGAGTGTTTGCAAACATGTCATTCATTAGCCTGGTACAAGCTGTGCATAGTTTGACAACGCCCAGTTAAATCATTACTGGCTGCCAACTCATGACCTGAGCAGCAATATTCACCCATTTCAGAGCATGTTCATCCCTTCAGCTTCACCTCCCATGCTACACAGGTAACCATTAAATCAAACATGGAAACTTTTTTCCCTGCTCACCACTGCAAGTACTCGAGACCCTGTTAGCACTGTATGTTATTATTGTAGGTTGAGACCCTGTTCATTTCATATGCATGCGGACAGATTAATATTTCAGAAGGCGTTTCTGTTTCATTGCTAATCACTTATAGGCGTAGCCCTTCCACAACCCTTAAACCCTTGATAGTAATTCTCATGTAGAGTTATGGAGTTATACAGTATGGAAACACGCCCTTTGGCCCACCAAGTCCTCGTAGACCATTATATTCCCAGCCACACTAATCTTATATTAATCTACTTTTTATTCCGCCCACATTATCATCAACTACTACTGCTCACCTACACTCTAGGGGCAATTTACAGTGGCCAATTAATCGTCCAATCTGCATGTGTTTGGAATATCTGAGGAAACTGTAGCACCCGGAGAAAATCCCATGTGGTCATAGGGAGAACGTGCAAACTTCACACAGACAGCACCTGAAGTCAGGATTGAACCCAGGCCTTTGGCACTGTGAGGGCAGCAGTTCTAATAAAGTATGTTTTTTTGTGCAGTATAACTCTAATCCCCTGCCTAATCTGGATTTGGTCTAAATTGGAGCATTAAAGACATCATCTTTTTTTTAAATGTATTTGATCATGGGTTGCACAAGCCTACACTGAGACTTACTTTAATCCACATCTGTAGGAATTGTTTGCAGGAACTCAGCGTGACCTTTCAAGGAGTTCATGCTGAGTTTGAAGGACTCCTTTTGCAAATAAATGCACGAGAAAATCAAGGAGACAATGGTTCTTCGTTGAGGGATTTTAGACATTGCACAGTAATTAATGTTTATTGGAGACCTGTGATGCTTCATTTAACTGAGAGATTCTCTTCAGGTTGGATGGAATAGATAAGCAACAGAATAAATTGAACCTCGAATCATAAACCTTCTGAAATGTTCCTCCATCTAAATCGGCAGTATTGAAAATATTTTCTTTGACGAATATGATGACTCAGTTTCCAGTGTCATGGCGATATGATAGAATGCTTCTCAGTTATGGGATAGCAGTCAAACTTGGTGAGCTGAGGCCCTAATGTATTACCAGCTATTTCACATAATTGCAAACCTAACTAATTTCCTCTGCCATGTTTTTCTAGAGCCATGTAATTTCTCCCTTTTTGTGCCATTATCTGGCTCCTTTCATGAAAGCATAGAACATAGAAAAGTACAGCTTCGGCACACAACGTCTGTGTCTAACGTGATGCTAAGGCTAACTCTTCTATTCCTGCACACAACCCATATCCCTCCATTCCCTACATATCCATGTGCCTGTCTATACGTCTCTAAAACACCACTATCGTATCTGCCTCCACCACCATCCCTGGAAGTGCTTTTCAGGCACTCGTCACCCTGTGTGTAAAGTTGGGAATGATGAAGAATGGATTGACTGGGCTTATATTCACTCGGATTTAGAAGGATGAGAGGGAATCTTATAGAAACTTATAAAAATCATAAGGGATGGGACAGGCTAGATGCAGGAAAAAAATTCCCGATATTGGGGGAGTCCAGAACCAGGGGTCATAGTTTAAGAATTAGGGGTAGGCCATTGAAGACTGAGAAGAGGAAACATCTTTTCACCCAGAGAGTTGTGAATCTGTGTAATTCTCTGCCACAGAAGGCAGTGGAGGTCAATTCACTGGATGTATTCAAGGGAGGGTTAGATTTAGCCATTGGTGCTAACAGAATGAAGGGATATGGGGAGAAAGCAGGAATGGGGTACTGATTTTGGATGATCAGCCATGATCTTATTGAGTGGCGGTGCTGGCTCGAAGGTCAGCATGGCCTACTCCTGCACCTGTTTTCTATGTTCCTATATTACTGCAGGCCCAGAGTTTGCTGTCAGCAATGAATCTCTAGATTTTGCTATTCACCTGCCCTGCAAAGAATGGGAGCTGTTCCCATCCTTGTAGTCAAGATCCCGTTTAGTGCCGAGTTTTCCAGATGTAAGTACTTTCATCTGGCAGAGAGAAACTTCCCCCACCCACGGAAAGGCTGAGAAACCCAAAAGCGAAGAAGGGTCTCGACCCGAAACATCACCTATACCTTCTTTTCAGAGATGCTGCCTGACCCGCTGAGTTACTCCAGCTTTTTGTGTTCATCTTCGGTGTAATCCAGCATCTGCACTTCCTTCTTACACATTAAACTACACACACTGGCTGTTAAACCTGTCCATAGTTTAGGATGCTGCAAATGGTTTGATTTAATGTTGAACGAGATTAAAAAATTAAAATTAAATTAACATGCTTAACGCAATTGAGAAAAAATCACAAGCATTTAAGTACATTCAATTCTAGTGTGTGGTAAGTGGCAGACTTTGGACGAGTTGAGGGAAATATGAAAAAATATTTATAAATATCTGATATTCACAATAAGCTCACACCACTGATTCCTGAAACAATCATGTCTTTCACATCCCCTTCTATAGATGCTTCTTACTCTTGACTCCATTTCATTTGGTGAGTAGAGTCTCATAAATATACAACACGGAACCGGCCCAACTCGCCCATGCCGACCAAGATGCCCCATCAATGCTAATCCCATTTTCCCGTGGTTGACCCATATCCATCCAAACCTTTCCTAACCTTGCACTTGTCCAACATGTCTTTTAAATGTTGTTATTACACTTGCCGTGACTGCTTCCTCTGGCAGCTCATTCCATTATTATTTCTGTTATTGGACTTCAGTTTGCTTTTGCCTGTTGGGAGAGGATGAGCAGGTTGAGATTGTCTTCCTTGGAGCGCAGGAGGATAAAGGGTGATCTTATAGAGGTGTATAAAACCATAGGAATGGATCGGGTGGATGGACAGAGTCACTTGCTCTGAGTAGGGGAATCAAGAATCAGAGGACATCAATTTAAGATGGAAAGATTTAATAGGAATCTGCAAGGTAGCTTTTTCATGCAAAGGGTAGTGGGTCTATGGAACGAGCTGTCAGAGGAGGTAGTTGAGGAGGGACTATTGTGACGTTTAAGAAACAATTAGACAGGTACATGGATAGGACAGGTTTTAGGGGATTATGGCCCAAACGCAGGCAGGTGGGACTAGTGTAGCTGGGACATGTTGGTCAGTGTGGGCAAGTTGGGTCGAAGGTCCTGTTTCCACGCTGTATGACTGCCGCTTGCCCTTCTGCAATCTATGCACCATTTTGCTGTTTTGCATTAATTGTTCTATTTACTGTTGTCTCTCTCATTACGCATGTATACAAGTTACTCTTTGAGCTTCATGCAGGCAAAGAATTTCATGGTACCCTGGTGTATATGGCAATAAACTAATCTGGATCTAAATTTAAACTGACAACAGCCCCTGTGTGATTTTTTTTTTAATGATATTTTTGATTTTGCTCACCACATTCAGCTGTAATAAAATAGTAGCATTTATTTTACTTTGTTTCATCTTCAAAAATCACATCATATCATTCTTCTCAGAATTAATCTTCAGCTAATGTATATCTGTTCATTTTTATGTCCTTTTCTGTTGCACATTTGCAAAGATGACATTTATGAATGCATTGCAAAATGCAAAACACCCTTCCTAAAGGCCGCTAAGAACTATGTGCTGTTTCTCATTCCATTACTATCCCGACATTTTAGTTTATTGAGATGGCTGTAGAAGATTGAGGATGGCATGTTGGCACAGTGACTGTTGTCTCACTCACTGGAGTTTAGAAGGTTGAAGGAGGACCTGATTGAAACTTACAGAATAATGAAAGGCATAGATCGAGTAGATGTGGAAAGGATGTCTCCACTGGTGGGAGAGTCTAGGACCAGAGGTCGTAGCCTCAGAATTAAAGGGCGCTCTTTTAGAAAGGATGTGAGGAGGAAATTCTTTAGCCAGAAGGTAGTTAATCTGTGGAACTCTTTGCCACAGAAGGCTGTGGAGGCCAAGTCAGTGGATGTTTTTAAGGCAGAGATAGACAAATTCTTGATTAGAATGGGTGCCAAGGGTTATGGGGAGAAGGCAGGGTATTGGGATTAGGAGGCAGAGATCAGCCAAGATTGAATGGTGGAGTAGACTCGATGGGCCGAATGGCCTAATTCTACTCCTATAGCTTGTGAACTTGTAAACTCACAGAAACAACAATTGGGGGTCAATGCTGATGTCGGGCGCTGCCAGTGTGGAGTTTGCATGTTCTCCCTGGGAGCACGGGTTAATGCTGTAGTTACCTTCCACAATGTCTGAAAAGTGGTCCTAACTTGAAAAGTGGTCAGATTTCCCTCCTTAGATGCTGCCTGACCCTCTGAGTCCCTCCAACAGCTGGAGTTTTTGTTCAAGATTCCAGCATCTGCACTCTTGTGTCTTTCTTAAGTTTTTCAGGCTGGTAGGTTAACGGTCCTGCCCTGAAGTAAGTGGCTGGCAGGTGAATTAGGAATGAATTGAGGGACAGGTGAGAGAAAACAGGTGACAGATCCACACCCAGCTTACACACAGCCTGTACATACAAACAAGTGTGTGGGAAACTGACTGCCAACTGCTGTGGAGCTCCTGGCATCTTCTGCCATGTGGGAGCTTGGTATGTGTCAGTATCTGCATGCTTGAGTTGCCCACCTTGGTTTAACTTCTTATTGCATAAGGTGGACCTCTGTTTTCATTTAAATATATTGCTGGGCGCCACCATTTTTGTCTTGCGGACTCTTCGGGTGACAAACAATTTTCAGGTTTTGTTTAATTTAGAGATACAGCGCGGAAACAGGCCCTTCAGCCCACCGAGTCTACGCTGACCAGCTAGGTACAATTTGCATTCATACAATACCAAACGGCCTACAATCCTGTGCGTCTTTAGAGTGTGGGAGGAAACCAAAGATCTCGGAGAAAACCTACGCGGTCACGGGGAGAAGGTACAAACTTTGTCAGACTGCACCCGTAGTCGGGATCGAACCCGGGTCTCTGGTGCTGCAAGCGCTGTAAGGCAGCAACTCTACCGCTGCGCCACCGTGCCACATTGTATCGAATCTTGTGGCGGACATACGCTGGGAAATTAATTTTGGAGAACAGAATTGCTCTGAGAGCCTGTCTAGACTCGAAGGGGCTGAGTGGCTGTCTTCTCTGTTGTGAAAAATAAGAGCTATTGGATTTTGACTGCGGGGGATTAATACACCATCACCGAGTCATTATGCGCTGTGCAAATTCCTCTCAGACTCACGGAAGCAGATCAGAATACATTTTTCCATTTCACTCTCGCAGTTAAATCAATCGTTCGACAATACAGAGAGAAAATGTGAAAAGATGTTACCTTGTATATCAATGAATTCTTTACTTTTGGGAACTAAATCACAAGAGGTCATCGGTTGTTATCAAGGCTAAGGAGTCAGGGCATTTCTTTCCTCAAAGAGATGTTATGGAATGGATGTTGTGCCACATCACATGGCCTGGATTTTTATCTCACCTTGGTCTTTCATCCAAGTCCAGATTAATGTACATCAGAAACACATAGATCCAGTCCTGAATCCTTGGAACAAATACCCCACCTCCCTCCACGGGTAAACAGATGATCACTACCCTTTGACTCCCAGGTAATTTTATACAACCCTGTCACTGAAGCTGTCTGGTGGAAAGAATATAATCAAGTTTGTCAGGAGCCTGATTTGTCTTTATGAAATCCTCTTATCATAGTTCCTTGTGTGTCTTGTATGTATTTTTTTTTACTGAGGCGCGCTGGCCCATTTTCTGGATGAGAAGTTCAGTCAAGTAAGTAATGGGAGATATGAGAGGAAATGAATTAAGCCTCTGTTCTTTTCGACAGTGAGTCCTCTCAGTAACCTCTAATTTTGTCTATTGCTGGCATCGAACTGCTTTTTTTTTAGAGCCACTGCTTTATATTAGATCTGGGAGATTGGCAGGTCATTAAACCTTGGCCAAACTTGGCTCTTTTCTCCTGGTGGCAGCATGGTGGATTTATGGATCCATAATTCCAATATTGCTGGGTTTAGCAGCACCATCCATCCCTCACATATTTTTTAAAATTGGTGCTTGCAGTTCAAGGACAATCTTTTGGATTCTAAGTTGTATATCATCATTGTAAAGGCACCTTTGGAGAGTTCGATCATGGATTCACAGAGTCACACAGCATGGAAATAGAGCCTTCAGCCCAACCTGCCCACGCCGACCAACATGCTCCAACCACACTAGTCCAACCTGTCTGCATTTGGCCCATATCCCTCTAAACCTATCCTATCCATGTACCTGTCCAAATGTTTTTGTAATATTGTGATGGTACCTGCCTCGACTACCTGCTCCAGCAGCTCGTTCCAGACACCTACAACTCTTTCTGTTAGAAGGTTGCCCTTCAGGTTCATATTAAATCTTTCCCCCGTCTTCTCAAACCTTGGGCAGAGCCGTACCCAAACCAAGCAGATAGAATTCTTCCCAAGGTACATCTGTAGAATTTGGTCGGAGTTGTTGGAGATGTGCTGGACTTCCTTAGATGGAAGTGGTTCATTCTACACAGGCCTACGAGACTGCGTTTCACAGTGGCCCAGGACTGGTATAGGCACAGCCGATTACCGGGAGGGGGGGGGTTGGGGGGGGAGACACTAAAGATGTGCACATGTGTGTGTGCCCCACCGCCCACCCCCTTCAAATCCCCATTCACAGTCCACCCCTCACCCTGAGGAAAACTGCACAGTGGGTGCCAAGGGCAGTGTATGTCAGGGTTCTGCAGTGTGTGGAAATAGGGTGGCAGCTGTAGGTTCTGCACATTATTGCCAGTGGGAATTATACAGGTAATGTTATGCCCCCGTCCCACTTAGGAAACCTGAACGGAAACCTCTAGAGACGTTGCGCCCCACCCAAGGTTTCCGTGCGGTTCCCGGAGGTTTTTGTCAGTCTTCCTACCTGCTTCCACAACCTGCAACCACCTGCAACCACCTGCAACCTCCGAGAACCGCACGGAAACCTTGGGTGGGGCGCAAAGTCTCCAGAGGTTTCCGTTCAGGTTTCCTAAGTGGGACAGGGGCATTATATCTCAGCGCAATGGGTGTGAACCATAGCAGCCATTATTTAAAGGGAAATTTTAACTACATCGCAGTCCGTCCACTTCGGCAATGGGACTAATGCAGTTAGAGTGCCACAAAATCCAACGTCCAGGCAGTTGTTTCTCAGATGGAGAGAGGTTCAGAATATCATTGCAGCCAAACTTTGTGAGCTGCACTGCTATTGACGTCCTTTACATCAAAACAAGAAATGCAAGGGGAAACAAAACTCACGATAATAAAATGAAGAGATGAATTTCCCAGTGGGTAGTGATGAACTCGGAGATGTGTACAAAATTGCTCTGTTCCAGATCAATATATTCATAAACTTCACAGCTTCTTCTCCCAGAGTTGTTCCTGGAGTAATATTTAAGACATTTTTGTTATTGATGGAATCAAGTTACCTGTGGTTAGTGCACCGAGGTAAACTGGCAGTCATCTTACTGAATGATAGGGGTGACCCAAGGGGCCGAATGGCCTACTTGCTTTTCTGCTTCTGATGACATGACATGACATGAGGTTTGAGCCTTTTTCTTTACAATAAACTTGAAGTAGTCAAAATGTACACAACATTGTGTGGGAAGGAACACCATGGGGTTTTGCAACACTGTGAATGAAGAAAATGAACCTGCAATCTCACTTCTGAGATGACTTTACAAAGAAGACAAAGTTAGATTGATATAGCGTGACAGTTGACTTTGTAGTTCTTTACACAGCGATAACACGTTGATTTTCTCTGAGGTGCAGTAAAGCTTGTCCTAGACCAGCCATTGGGTGATGCTTCATTGTTCCCTGTCTCCTTTCTTGTGGCAGAGGTCCTGGCTTGGGAGCTGATGAGTAGCTTTGGTGATTAACTGCAGTGCACTCTGCAGAGGGGCCAGTGTGCACGAGGTGAAGGAATTAGGATGTTTTGGAAAAGAAAAGACAGAAAGTACTGGAGTAACTATATCTGCAGAACGTGGATAGTGTTGTATCGGATTGGGACCCTGCTTCAGATTGATGTTTAGGGTGGTGGATGAGGCACCATTAACACGTGATGGTTTGTCCTGGATGCCATTATGCTCTATTTTTGATATCTGTTTTGGCTGCATTTGTTCAAACAAGTGGAGAGCTTTGCATCATGCTCCTGATGTTTGCCTTATGGATGGGAGGTGGGCTTTGGAGGTGTCGTGAGGCGATATATGTTTCCAAATCGAGAGGATGTGCAGTCTTGGAGGGAAACAGCAGAGGGCGGTGTTCGCAACTACCTGCTGCTCTTGTCCTACCTGTGGCAGAGGCCATCCTTCAGGGAGGTGGTGTTGGAGTGGCCTGGGTGTGTAACTGCGGTGTGTTTTGTAGATGGGACACACAGCAGCCACTATGTCCCGGATGTGGTGATGGTGATGGTATCCAATCTCTGATCAGCTCTTTCAGCCACTGTATGTGGCTAGTGGTTCAGCTGAATTTACTTTCCTTTATTTCACGTGCACCGAGATACAGTGATAAGGTTTTATTGAATGCTAACCAGTCAGCAGAAAGACTATACATGATTGCAATCGAGCTACCCCCACAGCGTATAAATACATTATTAAGGGAATAATGTTTAGTGCAAGATAAAGTCTAGCCCGAGGGTCTCCAATTGTGTAGATTATAAAATTATAAAAGGACTGGACAAGCTAGATGCAGGAAAAATGGTCCCAATGTTGGGCGAGTCCAGAACCAGGGGCGGCAGTCTTAGAATAAAGGGGAGGCCATTTAGGACTGAGGTGAGAAAAAACTTTTCCACCCAGAGAGTAGTGAATTTGTGGAATTCCCTGACACAGAGGGCAGTGGAGGCCAAGTCACTGGATGGATTTAAGAGAGAGTTAGATACTCTAGGGACTAGTGGAATCAAGGGATATGGGGAGAAGGCAGGCATGGGTTATTGATTGGGGACGATCAGCCATGATCACAATGAATGGCGGTGCTGGCTCGAAGGGCCGAATGGCCTCCTCCTGCACCTATTTTATATGCTTCTGTTTCTATGATAGTAGCCGAGGACCGCTCTCTAGTTGTTGACAGGATGGTTTTGTGATTAATGGATGATAGTCAGGGGATGATGGGGAACGTTGATGGTAATGCCATTGAGGACAGATGGTCAGACTATCTCTTGTTGCAAAATTATCTGGAACATTTCGAGCACAAATATTGCTTTCCACTTATCGCTGAAGTCTTATTCAAGCCAAATTACGCCCAGGAATTGTCTTAGACCGAAAGTGCAGTTTTAAAGGAATGTGCATGGCTGTATAAGTTAGGCAGTGTATAATTCAAGGTTGTTTCTTGTATTCTAACCCTTTAACATGATGATTACTCCAAGGACCATACTCTAAATGATTGCAACTCGCATAATGAAGTCAATAGCCACATCACAAATCACTGTCTGATAAAATCAGAAATAGACCACAAGGTGCTTAATCCTGGCCAACTTTCCGTAGTTGCTGCTTTTTGTTAGCCTGTGTTTACGGAACAGATATAGACAGAGAATCTACAATATAGAGCTGTTGATAGGAGTTAGTGATAATTGTCCTGATCTCTGGGTCAGTTGGTGCGGCTCCACATGGTTTGGTAATGGCCCCAATACTGCAAATTCTTAGGCCCCCCATCACCTTGTCTTAACCATGGACATCTAGTCTCTTAACACTTCCATTTTCCATCAGGAAGGCCTTAGGGCTCTCCAGTTCTTCCTTGAACAAGGATCCAATCAGTTCCCCTCAACTAATACTCTTCTCCACCTGGCGGAACTTGTCCTTGGCTTAAAACAAACCATTTGAAGAAGAACCAAAATGTCGTCTGTCCATTTCCCTCCACAGATGCTGCCTAACCTGCTGAGTTCTTCCAGCACTTTGTTTTTCGCTTGTTAACTGCTTTGATGGTTTATTGATGTAAGGACATTTTGCTATAACTTTAACATTCACTTATAAACTATATACCATTCCTACCTTACTTATTTACCTTATTTCTTATAATAAGAAATAGAAATTATTTCTTATATGATCTATTTAAAAATAATTGTCTGTAAGTCGAATAAAAATAAAGTTGACTGGGTGATCTGGGTTCCACAGACTCATTTGGTCTGGACAGTAACTAGATGATAGATAATGTTACAAGGCTAATATATTGTAGTTTATGCATGTGAGTGGTAAGTGCCTTTATCTTTTTATTCAAAATTGAGTCCACTCACAGATTATAACAGTTTGAATGTCACTCGGATAAGAATGGTTTGAACAAAATGATGTTAAATTGGAGGAGTATCTAAGAGTGGAAACCAGTAAGAGTTTCATGATTTCATGTGAAGTATTTTGCTGGAGGTTCCATTGTTAAACTGAGTTCTTTTGTCAATCTAAAGTCAACTTGACTCAAACGCTTGTAGCTGTTGAAATCAATTCTTTATTCAGCTGAGACTAGTCTCTGAACCTTCCAACATAGAGCTGATGCTCTGGGGTGGGTCCAGAGAAGAATAACTTTGATAGACCTCATGGCATTTATATAGTTATTAGACATTTCAGATACAAAGGGTATGACAAGCTAGTAACCAATCACCTGAGTCCTTCTGGTGATTTACAACATCAGTCACATGATCCCCCTTCCCTGGCCTCATTTACAACATTTGTTTGCCTGTGGTATAACTTTACTTAGAATTATTTTATTACAACACAGCAAAACTCCAGTAGGCTCAATTATCAAAGACCACTCCTCAAAATATAAGATGCATATGTAATACAATGATCACACAAGTCATACACACTTTCCATACCAAGAAGAACGATATTTCTATAAATCTAAACAAAGTCTAATGTAAACAAAGTCTAATTCCTCACCATGGGGGGTTTTACCCAGGATTTAATTCCCGGGAGCTGCAAACTAAGGGATATACATTTGGAAGAAGCTTGGTTATTGATAAGGATTGTAGGTTTTCTAGATTCCGTTCTATCAAAAAGCACCTGTGGTGTGCTATCCTGAGAGAACAATACATTTCATAAATTGTTTCACTACAATTGTACACAGTTTAAAATTCTATTACCTATGTATTTAAAACATTAATTATATAAGTTTGCTGAATTTCAGTTTCTAAGTTCAAAACCCACACACATCTCCCAACCAAGTATACATGGGTCGTAAATCTGTCAACTTAATTAATAAGTGTTTGGTGCCAGGATACAACTTAATTCTAATTTGTAGCTCCTTTCCTGCTATCTGGAAGCTGGATTTCCAATCTCCTGTACAAGGCAGAACACAGGGTAGATTTACAACTCATTAGATCAGAATGACATCTGCTTCTTCGACTTTCTATAAACATGGGAAGGTCACATATCCATCAATCTAATTCCTCTCCAAGCAACTGCTCCCCTTCACACACATCCTATTGAGACGACAGATGGCACAATGGGCTAAGTGTTCGGCTGGCGACCGGAAGGTGGCCGGTTCGAATCCCGCTTGGAGTGCATACTGTCGTTGTGTCCTTGGGCAAGACACTTCACCCACCTTTGCCTATGTGTGTGAGTGATTGGTGGTGGTCGGAGGGGCCGTAGGCGCAGAATGGCAGCCACGCTTCTGTCAGTCTGCCCCAGGGCAGCTGTGGCTACAGAAGTAGCTTACCACCACCGAGTGTGACTGAGGAGTGAATGAATAATGCGATGTAAAGCGCCTTGAGTATTAGATAGGCCCTATATAAATCCCATCCATTATTATTATTATTATCCCTTATCCCAATCTCGTTATAATTTAACATAGCCCAGGCTAACTACAGAATCTATTATATCTCAGCCTTGAATTCTGTCTCAAACTCAGCATAACCCTCATAGCTCAAGAATGTGCCATAGAGAAAGAGCAGATGACCTCTGGCCCAAGGAGAGGCCCCATTCAGTAATCCATTCTTCAACGCAATCATATCAAATACAATTTCCTCCAGCGATATAATTGCCCGAAAGCAACAAACCAAGCTATGCAGGTTCAGATTCAGGTTTCTATGTTTTGATTCATCGTTCCCTGTGTGTGTGTGTGTGTGTGTGTTTCATTGTACTTTATTTCGTTAGGAGACATATGTTTCTGAAAACCTTAAGCTTTTCTTTTGCAAATTACCTAGCTTCTATAAAAGTCACTATCCGAGCAGTTCTATTATATAATATTTCCTCACCATGGGGGGTTTTACCCAGGATTTAATTCCCGGGAGCTGCAAACTAAGGGATATACATTTGGAAGAAGCTTGGTTATTGATAAGGATTGTAGGTTTTCTAGATTCCGTTCTATCAAAAAGCACCTGTGGTGTGCTATCCTGAGAGAACAATAGGGCTAGAAATCCTAATGTGCTAAAGATTGATTCACGATATCAAAACATTTGCAAAAATATCATGTTAACCGACCAGAATAAACTGACTTGCTAGTTGCCATGCACGTGATACATATAAGGGCTGCAATGGTGGCATTGGTAAGAACGCTCATGTTTTTACATATAGCAATGCAAAATAAAACATCATCAAGAACCACAAATCTTGGAAGTAAAGGACAATCTTCTGAGTTGAGAGAACTGGACATAAATGGTTTGGACACGATGAATCGCTTCACTGAACCCAGATATTGTGCCTCAGATTAGATACAGTCATGGTTTAGCACCAGCATCAGATGGTATATCAGAGTGGGCTGGCTTGTTGGGGTCATAATATCTCTTCTGTGAATCTTCTTGTATAATCAAGTTTAAGACATTGTAAAAAGTATCTCCTGCCTGGGATTTAGATTTAATGCTTATTGAAATATTGGGGTATTCTTCTAAAGAACACTTTGCAACCCCAAAGTTGTAGCTAATTCATGTTGGATGTTGGTTTTCAACTCCCCTGTGTTTGCGTCAGGAAGCAAGACCAACATGGAAAACCGTCCTCCACTCCATCACTGGGAATCTGTCGATTGTGAACTCCACCATCTCTTTTGAGACTTCCAAGTTAGCATCCAAAGGGGATGGTGAAGTAAGCAAGAGACAGGTAGAGTTGAATAAGGAATCATTTTATGCTTTAAACGGGACGGGCTATTCTGATGTGGCTGCGTTAGAAATCCATGATCATGTTTCAACAGGCGGCAAAACCTGGGCCAATAATTAGCTTCCAGGAGATCAGGATTGGGTTCTCGGAAGCTTCTCAGTGGCTTCTGTAGGGAGCCTGCTGAGACTCAGTGTGGCACAGGAGGAGACATTAATTCACCATTCTTCCTTGGAAAATAAAATTCTCAAAAGTGAGTTGATGCAGCCATAATATGATTAACAGACCATTCATCCAAAATGCTGCAAGACAAGGCTTTGTGAAGAAGCTGCAATCGTTTGACCTGAGGAAGGAACGGTAGCCATAGCAACTTAATAAAGGTAGTTACTCTTTTTCCTTCATTTGTTTTCGTGTGCCGTGAAAGGAATTGCACATCATTCTATTTGTGCTGCAGCAGAAATAAATTCTCATCTTGTAGAAGTGCTCGCTGTCATCTGGATAATGGTTGTGACTCGCTGTGTCAGTCAATTGCTGGAATAGTGTGGGACAAGCTGGTGAGGTGCTGTTCAGCATTACATCCTTAATAGCGCTGTCTGCAGTGCACGCCCAGTATTGTTCACCCACAGTGATCGGCCGATATTCCACATCAGACAGCAATCCCGAATGCTGTGCAGGACCATAAAGGCTTGCATTGTTCCCGCACATTGAGACATGTTTGGTATTCTATTCTTTGAAGACTGACTTAAATATCTTAATGCTCGGCAGTCCTCTTCAACGTTAATGGCCCATCTGCCAAGCATTCAGGCTTTCAGAGCAGCGCGGGTTTGAAAACCTTCATGCTTTTTAAGAAATTGATTGGTGTAAGGTTTTGATAGAATTCTTTGCAATATCCTATCCAGCTATGAAAATTGCTTTCCAAGGCTAGAGATGAGTGGAAGATCAGATAAATATCATATTTGTATGTCTTTCAGAGGGATTTATGGCAAATTGGGGGCAAAACTTGCTTTCTTGAGCCACAACCCTGAGAGCAATGACTCATTTAAAATGAAAGCTAGAGTCAGTTATATTGATTATGAATCTACTGCAAACTTACCTTGTCCTCTCATGCTGTTTAGAGAAAGACATATATGAGTACTCCCCATTCTGCCCTCACCTGATCTGGTCAATATGTGACTTGGATCTAAGGTCTCAATTGACCACTGACATTGGTCAGCAAGCCATTCAGTTGTATCAAAATTTGTGAGGAGAGTCAAGAATCTTTAATTTTAGAGATACAGCATGAAAATGCCGGCCACTGAGTCCATGCTGACCAATAATCACCTCTACACACCAGTTTTATCCGACACACTAGGGACGATGAACAGATTTGCCTACAAATCTTCACGTCTTTTAAATCTGGGAGGAAAACGGAGTACCCAGAGGAAACCAAAGCAGTCACGGGAAGAACGCTCCAAACATCTCCCTTAAACTTTCCCCCTCTGACCTTAAAGCTGTGGCCTCTAATCTTTTACATTTCCATTCTTGGGGAACGAAGGTTCTGTCTGTCGTATTGATGCCCCTCATACTTCTGTCAGATCTGCCCTGAACGTCCGCATTCCAGAAAAAATTGTAAGGATTATGGAATATAAAAGAAAGGAAAGTATTACTAAAACTGTATATCCGTGAAACCCATGTCCTCCAAAGATGCTGTCTGTCCCATTGAGGTTAGCCAGCACTTTATGTTCTATGTGAAATACTACTTGTAGTTTTGGTCCCCTTGTTTTGTACTTGCTAGGAAAGCTGTTCTGAGAAAGTCCACCAGATTAATTCTTGGGCCAAGAATGATTGAAGTTAAGGATAAGAGGTGATCTTGTTGAAGTATAAGTGACTCTGAAAGGAATTGACAGAGACAATGCTGATACATTTCCCCTGATGGGGATAGCTGAATCAGAAGAAAAGGTCACTGATTTTGTGATGGAGACGAGGAAAATAAAATCTCTTACCTGGTTGTAAATACTGGGACTCCCCTACTCCAGGGACCTGTGGAATCGGAGTTGTTAAATATGTGCAAAGCAGCAAATATGTTTTTTTCTAAAAGGGGAATCCATGGTTATGAAGTTCATACAGGAAAATGAAACTTACAGATGCCAAGACGAGAACAACCATGGTCTTACTGAACAATTATATGACCTGCTCCTGCTCTTATTTAAAAAAAAAAGTTTACTTTAGAGATACAGCAGGGAAACAGGCCCTTCGCCCACCGAGTCCATGACAACCAGCGATCCCCGCACACTAACACTATCCTACACACGCCAGGGACAAATTACAATTTTACTGAAACTAGTTAACCTACAAACCTGTACTTCTTTGGAATGTGGAAGGAAGCCGGAGATCCTGGAGAAAACCCACGCAGGTCACGGGGAGAAAGTACTAACTCCGTACAGACAAGAACCCGTGGTCAGGATCGAACCCGGGTCTCTGGCGCTGTAAGGCAGCAGCTCTACCCCGACGCCACTGTGCCACCCGTACTCTTTTAAAGGCAGATATAAAATAACGTGTGACCCTGTTAGAAAAAGAAGGGGAAGTGTTTCAGTGTCCCCTGAATATAAGATGGATTGTCTGGCCATTATTGATCCCATTGGGGAACATTGCCTTGTAAAAATTGGATTCCATGTTTTGTCTGTCACTTCAATGACTCCACTGTAAAAATGTTCAATTTGCTGCAAAGTTCTATGATGTCCATAGGTCAATGAAGGATTTCTGCATATGTGCAAATTCTCGCTCTTACAATGACCCAGTTAGTTTAGGTTTATTATTGTTGCGTGTTCCCAGGGACTGTGAAAAGCTTTGCTTCCCAAGCAGATCGGATAATACAATACACAAGTACAATAAAGTTCAACTCCAAATACTAGCGGTAAAGGGGAAGATGCAGTTCTTCAGGTAAAATACTCCTCTTGATAGTATGTGATCCTTTTGAAATAAGCTGTGCAATTTTCCCTTATCCAGGGTGAAGAAGCAAGCAGCAACTTTTCCTTTAATGTGTTTACAGCTTGACTGTTGACGTAACTATTTTTTCTGTTCTTGCGATTGCATTACATGGTTAAAATTATTTTTAGGAGTGTGAATGGTGAAGCACAACAGCCTCATTGTCACTGTGGGGTGAAATGAAACACTTGCTGCTCTGTTCATTGCTACTTCATTCAAACTGATCATCACTGGATTAACATTGTCAATTATTGCCAAAGGGATTGGTGGAGTGGACACATTAGTGCCATGATACACTGATCACTGACCCCCTGCCTTCTTGATCCGTTATCCAGTTGACATCATTTGACCAGAAGTCTCTTGAAGAGTTAGTTTGTGAGACTCCAACAGCAAAGAGCCGGGGTATTATGGGGCAGATCCTCTGTCTCTGTCTCTGCCTCTGCCTCTGTCTGTCTCTGTCCCTGTCCCTCTGTCTGTCTCTCACTGTCTCTCTGTCTGTCTCTCTCTTTCTCTCTGTCAGTATCTCTCTCTCTCTGTCCCTCTATCTGTCTCTCTCTCTGTCTCTGTCTCTCTCTCTCTCTGTCCCACTGTCTGTCTCTCTCTCTGTCTCTGTTTAACTCTGTGTTTCTCTGTCTCTCTGTCTCTCTCTCTGTCTCTGTTTCACTATCTCTCTGTCTCTGTCTCTCTGTCTCTGTTTCACTATCTCTCTGTCTCTCTGTCTCTGTCTCTCTGTCTCTGTTTCACTATCTCTCTGTCTCTCTGTCTCTGTCTCTCTGTCTCTGTTTCACTATCTCTCTGTCTCTCTGTCTCTGTCTCTCTGTCTCTTTCACCATCTCTCTGTCTGTCTCTCTGTCTCTGTTTCACTATCTCTCTGTCTCTCTGTCTCTGTCTCTCTGTCTCTCTGTCTCTCTGTCTCTGTTTCACCATCTCTCTGTCTCTGTCTCTGTCTCTCTGTCTCTGTTTCACTATCTCTCTGTCTCTGTCTCTCTGTCTCTCTGTCTCTCTGTCTCTGTTTCACCATCTCTCTGTCTCTCTGTCTCTGTCTCTCTGTCTCTGTTTCACCATCTCTCTGTCTCTGTCTCTGTCTCTCTGTCTCTGTTTCACTATCTCTCTGTCTCTCTGTCTCTGTCTCTCTGTCTCTCTGTCTCTCTGTCTCTGTTTCACCATCTCTCTGTCTCTGTCTCTCTGTCTCTGTTTCACCATCTCTCCGTCTCTGTCTCTGTCTGTCTCTCTGTGACTGTCACGCCCTTTGTATCTATGCTCTACCGCTCTCTTTCATTTTACTCACTCACTCTCTCACTCATTTGCTCCATCGAACTCTTTCACTCTCCCTCGCTCCCTCAGCAGTTGTGGACATTGGCCATCTGGACCTGGGAGAATCCTCGGGCAATAATGTAGCCATCCATGCAGCCACTTTATAAAGAAATGTTTCAATCTATTTAAACAGAATCCCAGCCCTCCTCATTATAGGAATCCTGGCACTTAACGATGCATCTGCATTGGCACCACCTCCTTCCTGAGCAGTTCCTTGAGTTAGAGGATGCCCTGATTCCGCTCTGGGTCAGTGGTTTCTGAGGTGACTGATGAGGGAACGGCAGACTCCTCCACAGATGGGACAAGTGGGAGCTGATGGGCCCGGCAGATTGGAAGTGTGGATGGGGCACAGTGTCAGCTATTTAATAATAATAATAATAAATTTTATTTTCGGGCGCCTTTCAAAGTCTCAAGGACACCTTACAAAAGTTAACAGAAGAGAAAAAAAACCATATAGTCGGAGAAAAATAAATAATAATGACATCATCAATACACAAATTAAAGATAGAAATCGCTCCAAAGACACAAAATAAAAAAATTAAAAAACACAATGTGAAGAGAGAGCAGCGGCAGCTAAAGCGCGCCAGCGTCCACTCTCCCTTCCGACAGCCATCTTGGACACAGACTAACATGTTAACTTACACACAGAAAAATCATCTCCCCACAGTGGATACCACTGTGTGGGAAGGCACAATGTCCAGTCCCCATCCCCAGTTCATCCAATGTCAGGCCTATTGAGGCCACCGCTACTGCCTCTACGGAGGCCCGATGTTCCTGGCCGTTCTGGCTGGGTGGTGTTGCCCCGGCGTCGGGAGAGTCCTCACAGTGGCTGGGCCACCTGGATCGGCCGCTTCCTAGCTGGGGATTGTCGGCTTCCGAAGCCGACATGGCCGCGCCGGGTTGGAGCTCCCAGGCTCCCGATGTTAGAGTCGGCACCGCCCGCTCCGCTCTGTAGACCCGCAGCCCGGAGGTGTTGATCTCGGCGGTCACAGCTCACCGGAGCTCCAGCGCGTCGATCCAGCGCGGCAACCCAGGCTCGCCCACTCCGCTCCGCGATAGCGCTCCAGCGCTGTGCCGCCAACGAAGCCGAGGTGCTGGGCGGTCCCCGCCAGGAAACGGCGCTCCACGCCCGCTGGTAGGCCACGAGGACGGGTCGACGGGCAGCCCGGAGAAAAAAGCTGCCTCACCGACCAGGTAGGGACCTAGAAGTATAATTACCTCCTTCCCCCCACATTAAGAAGTCCATTTCTCCAACAAACGAAGAACAATACTTACTAAAAACTTTTTTTTTTTAAATGAATTAAACGGTTAGCAGCCGTTCCCCAAGATGGCTCCTCCCTCCTTTTTAGGGCCTGTCCCACTTGGGAGACCTAATCCGCGAGTTCTGGCGAGTTTGCCCTCCACTCATACTCGCAGCATGGTCGACACGAGGTCGTAGGTTGTTCGTAAGTAGGTCGTGATGCTAGTCGTAGGTACTCGTGGCATCAAGTAGGTCGGGCCATTTTTCTAGCCTGATGAAAAATGTCCATGAGTAAAAAAGGTCGTAAATTAAGTCGTGAAAGTGGGACAGGCCTTTTACCTTCCTTCATGCTTGAATATGGTCTCCGCGTACTTGAGGCCTCAGCTAAGTCGCGGCTTTTTTTCAATATGTTAAAAAATGCCCGCGAGTGAAAAAAGGTCGCCAAGGAAAAAAATCAATACTTTTTTTACTCGTAGATTTAGTTGTAGTGGGTCGTAGTAGGTCGGCATGTTAGTCGTAGGTAATCGAGGGTAGTCGAAGATAGTCTTCATCATAGTCGAAGGGAGGTCGAAGGAGATTGGAGGAGGTTGTCTTCACTCTCCACTATTCGGTGTCCAATTTTCCCGAAGTTAGTCGTAGCTGATCTTCTACATAGTTGAAGGGGATCTTCGACATGTCATTTTTTCAAACTCTTTTAAATTCGCCAATTAGGTCGCCCAAGTGGGACAGCCCCTTTACAGTGGGTTTCCAATGTATGGACCCAAGGCAGACACAAAATGCTGGAGTAACTCAGCGGGACAGGCAGCATCCATGGATAGTTCTCAATACCGTCCCGATTGCTGTTCAGCTCTGAGCAGTTGTAAGCCGACGATTGCCAAGCGCCATTGGGGAATGTTGTGCCTTTTCACGGAAACTTTGAACCTTTGAACATGCTCGAACAGTTTCCTCTGTCCACTCATTCCGGCATAGGCTGTCTGGGAATTTTGTGGAATTGGTACATCTTTTAGATGCGGGTGGAAACCGGAGCACCGTAGAAAACCCACGCGATCGCAGAGGGAACATGCAAACTCCACACCGACAGCATCCGCAGTCAGTGCTGGATTTTTGGGAAACTGGTATTATGCATGTGGACATGCATTTATACATCTAGGTAAGCTCATTTTTGTGGATTGAAAATCATAAAAATGTCAGAAACTGGCAATCTGAAATATGAAACAAAAGTGGTGGAAAAACTGATCAGGGCAGGCTGCATCTGTGGAGAGAGGAACAGAGTTTAGATTTCTCATCCTAATTTTTCGACCTGAAACATTAACTCTGCTTCATAGATGCTGCCTAACCTGCTGAGTGTTTCCAGAATTGTTACTTTTTCCTCCAAACTCAAGTCAAGTCAAGTTTATTCGTCACATACACATACGAGATTTGCAGTGAAATGAAAAGTAGCAATGCTCGCGGACAAACAAACAAACAACCAAACAAACTACAAACGGAATGGTGTTCTGCCTATTGTATTTATCCAGAGTGTGGCCACCCTACCTCTTGAAGTTGGCCGTTGTTCAATCGAAAATAGGTTTAAAACTATAATGGAATTAATTCCAGTGAAATTCACAGATTGAATTTGCAGTAGGATTTTTATTTCGCAACTTCTGGTTAAAATGCTATTATTGTGCTAGGGAATCCGCAGTGGTTGATATTAGGACACTGGCCTTGGATTTAACCCAGCATCTTGTGGAAAAAATCAGTGTCAAGATTTAGAAATTTTAGATTTGGAGAGACAGCGTAGATACAAGCCCTTCAGTCCATTGAGTCCACGCTGACCATTGATCACCCCGTACACTAGTTCAATTTACTACATGCTCGGGGTAATTTGCAGAAGCCAATTAACCTGCAACCATGTACGTCTTTGAGACGTGGGAGGAAACCAGAGCACCCGGAGAAAACCCACACGGTCACAGGGAGAATGTAAACACTCCATACAGACAGCACCCATGGTCAGGATCGAACCCGGGTCTCTTGCAACAACTCTACTGCTGTGCCATTGTGCTGCCCAATGATGATATCGACTGAGATTAACAGTAAAGAATGAAAGGCAAAGAGAGAGGCATTTTTCATGCAGAGAATTATTGGAACATGTGGCCGTACCACAAAGGTTTAAAGTAGAGATTATTACGCTATTTAGAACGGCAATATCGAGGTATTTGAAAAAGAGGTATATAGGATGCAGATAATGGGAAGAAGAGTTGAAATGCACCAAATTGAGTTTGTTGCAGGACTTCAATTCGCTTTAGTGGATATCCTTAATTTTGAGGTTAATTTAAAGTGCAGCTCCCTAAAGCTACACCCTGAGCTGTTCCATCATATGTAATTTTCAGAAAATTGAGGCTTTCTTCACGCCATGGTTTTATTGTTTGATTTAAGTGTTTTTCATCTCCTCCCTCCTGTAAAGACCTTTCATGTCATAAGGTTATTAAGTAAAGCACAGAGAAAGAATTCAAGTGAGACCAAATGATCACAGACTGAGTTGTCAGATGTCATTTTATCAATTGATTCACTTTAATCACACAAAGTGCATCCCTTTCATTGCGAGCTGGAGGGAAATGAAATTACTATTGAGTTTATGAAACCATCTTTTTCCACTTGTCTGATGGCCAGAGATGTGCATAATTAAAGGAGGAGGTTACACAACTGATTTGTGCAGGATAACAGCAGCAACGGCTGAACGCGTAACTTGGACTTCTTCAAAATGCTGAAGAGAGCAGGTCTGAAGAAGGATCCCGACCCGAAACGTTATCCAATCTTTTTCTCCAGAGATTCTGCCTGACCTGTTGAGTTACTCCAGCACTTTGTGTCTATCTTCATTAGGATGAATCATAGCATGTTTTGAATACTTAACACATGCCAATGGCACGAGTTAGCCAATGGCTTTTTTGGTGCACGGTAAGTTCTGCGTTCCTGCGATGTTCATTGCAAATTTGATCCATTTATATCATGAACTTGGGTGGCACGGTGGTGCAGCGGTAGAGTTGCTGCCTTACAGCGCCTGCAGCGCTGGGTTCGATTCCGACTACGGCTGATGTCTGTATGGAGTTTGTACCTTCCCCCTGTGACCACGTGGGTTTTCTCCAAGATCTTCGGTTTCCTCCCACACTCCAAAGACGTACAGGTTTGTAGATTCATTGGCTTGGTGGAAGTGTAAAATAAATGTCCCTAGTGTGTGTGGGATAGTGTCTTCTTCGTTTGGGTCCATCTTCCATTATTCAAATGTTGACATCGCTGTCATCGTCCGTCTTGAAAAGGGCGCAAGCTTCCGGCGACAATCAGTGGGAGCCATCACTGGTTGCAATAGACGATGGTGGTAGCAGAATTAGCGCGGGATACTTCCAGTTTCCAGCCCCGTGATGTGGATACTTCTGCTACGGGGCCTGGGATAGTGTCAATGTGTGGGGAGCGCTGGTTGGCACATACTCGATGGGCCGAAGGGCCTGTTTACGTTCTGTATCTCTAAACTAAACTGTACTCTTGTCCTGGATTTGCTTTGCTCGTGGAACCCTGACTGGGCCCAGCGTTTGGCCTTTCTTCATTTTTGGCGAGTTAAATCACTTCAATAAAAGGAATTCACGAGGCACTTTCCATTGTTATTCCATTTTCTCCACCCTGCACAGACGAGGGAATCCAATTCCATTATTTCTATCGCATCACTTAGCTGGGTTGATGATAAATTAACCAGGCATTCACACTGAGCTTTACCACTGCTGTGGATCCTGATTAACAAAGGCACGATGAGTTACTGTTACACACTATGCAGTTTTCCAATAAAGCCCAATGTGGTAAATGCTCAACTTTACCTTTCATGTTCACAGTTGGATGTTTCAAGTCTATTCTCTCCTTCCAGATGGAGGATATTCCAGTATATATTTTCAAAATAAATTTTATTCAGAATAAAAAATATATATATCAAAGAATGCAAAAATTCTTCAGACATTCTCAGCGGCTTTACATACATTCATCGCATTGTATTTGGTAGTGTGTCCCTGAAACATTACTGTACCCACCATCCTTGCCACTCATGTAAAACCTTGGGGTGATATCCCTTCCCTTGTTTGAGGGGCATCTCCACCACATCCTGCCCCCCAATATCCAGTGGCGGAAGAAGCTTATAGCCCTGTCCCACGGTACGAGTTCATTCCAAGAACTCTCCTGAGTTTAAAAAAAATCAAACTCGTGGTATGCACGGAGAATGAATGTAGCAGGTACGTCGGAGCTCGGGGACGTCTCATAGCGGCTCGTAACGCTAACGGCAGGTACTCGGGAAGACTCGCTAATGGCAGGTAAGCTCGGGAAGACTTGTGAAGATTTTTCAACATGTTGAAAAATGTCCACGAGAGCCCTGAATACCGGCGAGCGGCCATTACCGTAAATCTCCGAGTTCGAATCAGGGCAAACTCGGGAGAGCTCTTGGAATGAACTCGTACAGGGGGACAGGGCTATTAGACTATGGGCCTCCCCCACAGAGCCTTGGCGTTGGCTGCAGCGAGCTTCAGTGCATCCATCAGCACGTACTCCTGCAGTCTGGAACGGGCCGTTCGGCAACATTCCCCGACGGACATCTCGCTCTGCTGGGAGACCAACAAGTTTCGGGCTGGGAGCATTTGATGACCTTCCAGCAGCACTTGACATCCATCTCTGAATGTGTCCCTGGGAACAGTCCGTAAATCAGAGAGTCCTCTGTGACGTAACAGTTCGGGATAAACCATGACAAAGACCCTTGCATCCTTCTCCACTATATTTAATGCCTCTGCAATGGTTTTACAAATCTCTGCAAATGTGTACTTTAGCCTGTGAATAACTACAGTTTAATTGACCTCTATGCCATTTACGGGCAGTTTGACGAATACTCTGATCAACTTATTTGAAATTCTGACAAAACATTGTTATTATAGTAGGTACACAAAATTGCTGGAGAAACTCAGCGGGTGCAGCAGCATCTATGGAGCGAAGGAAATAGGCGACGTTTCCGGCCGAAACCCTTCTTCAGATTTTTATTATAGTTATGCTTTTTCTGTGTCATTTCCATGTGCTCATGCTAAAATGATTGAATAAGGGGGTCGATCATCATCCATGATAGATAATGAATCTGAGGGCACGTTACAGATGGAGATTTTTATTCCCCCAGTGCTTCGTCGACATGAACAGGAGGGCTCTCTATACAATAATTCATTTGTAGTTAGATTAAAATGGGAGCTGCTGTTTTTGTCGCTTTTGTTGGAAGTGTCCTGAAGTTTCATCTAAAGCATTTGCCATTCATTGGAAACCGTGTCCACGGCAAAAAGCAGAGAATGATTAAACGCAGTCCAGTGTCATGTTATTCAGTGTTACACATATAAATGGGATTAGTATCATCGACAAAATAATTTACTAGGCACCCTGGCTGCATTATTGCATTCACCTCTGCAAGGCAATTTCTCCCACTGCGTATTTAGCCTCAATCTACAGGACTTTTGTTCCCTTATGTCAACGGCATAAAAATGAGCCTTCAACACACATACCCAGCAGAAATTCTGTTGATATATTTTCCTGCCTTTTTACTGCACATAATAATGTTTTATAAATCCCTTTGTTAGAGGAATCTTCTGATCGCACAGGGGTAATACTACTAAAGGAGGCCATTTGGCCCGTCGTGGAAATACTAGCTTTATAAGCACGTGACCTGCGTGGGTTTTCTCTGAGATCTTCAGTTTCCTTCCACACTCCAAAGACGTACAGGTTTGTAAGTTGATTGGCTTGGTGTAAATGAAAAATGTGCCTAGTGTGTGTAGGATAGTGTTACTGTACGGGGATCGCTGGTCGGTGGTGACTCGGTGGGCCGAAGGACGTGTTTTCGTGCTGTATCTCTAAACTAAACCAAAACAAGTAGTTCTGACTTCACACATCAGGCTGGGTGTGCAAAATGCAGTGAAGTCACACTTTATTGGGTCAACTGCTGTATCAGGTTCCTTGGCCTCAGTTAACATATACCTGAGATAAGTCATTACCCACTGAATGCCCCCCAGAAAGCTCAATTCAATTAGACAGAAGTGTTTTTTATTAATTAATTGGGATTGGGATATAATAGAAGACTTGCTTTCACTTTTTGCTCCCATAGTGAACTGTGGCTTTTTAATTAATAGAATTGCAGTGAGAACTGTGAATACATTATGCACCTTGTGACATCTTTTCTTTTCATAATCAGATGTGTCCTATCTTTAATTGGTCCAAGTTTTAAAGAATGGGAATGGGAACATCCTGAGGCAGTGGGCTGGGGTATCATAAGGTCATAAGTGATAGGAGCCGAATTAGGCCATTCTGCTCATCAAGTCTACTCTGCCATTTAATTATAGCTGATCTATCTCTCCCACCTAACCCCATTCTCCGGCCTTCTCCCCATAACCCCTGACACCTGTACTAATCAAGAATCTATCTATCTCTGCCTTTAAAATATCCATTGACTTGGCCTCCACGGCCTACTGTGGCAAAGAATTCCACAGATTCACCACCCTCTGACTAAAGAAATTCCTTCCCATCTCCTTCTTAAAGGAACGTCCTGTAAGGAGTTGTGAGTAAGTGTGTAGGGTTCCTGGGTGTGTCAGTAATTATACAGGGTCACTAAGTATGTCAGTTATTGTAGACAGTCTGTGTGTGTGTGTGTGTGTGTGTCAGTTATGTGCAGGGTCTGGGGGACGTGTCAGTAATTGTAAGGGTCCATGGCCTCCTGCCATTGATGGATGCTTAAGTACCATTCCCCAAGCCTGTTCTGTGTCTCTCTGATAATTAATGTACTTTGTGAGTCTGCCTCAAAGTTTACAAATACTTTAATACTTGTAACCACAGCATTCACTGCAGAACAATTTCCCCCCCATCTGTTCTCACAGCTTTCTCCACCTACACACATGGAATGCACAATTGTTCTAAGCATTGTTTGTCTTTTCCCAAGTTGTCGCTTGAAATAATTCATCATGTTTTATTTCAGAGTCATTGAGTCAAACAGCATGGAAACAGGCCCTTCAGCCCAATTTGCTCATGCCGCCCAATGTGTCCCTTCAACACCAGTCCTACCTGTGTGCTTTTGGCCCTTATCCCTATAAACCTCAAAGCTCTTCACAAATATAATAACTTAAAATTACAACGTGGGCAGCACAATCATAAAGTCACAACCTTACAGCACCAGAGACCCGGCTTATAGCACCAGAACAACCCTGACTATGGGTGCTCTCTATACAGAGTTTGTACATTCTCCTTGTGACCTGCTTGGGTTTTCTCCGGGATCTCCTGTTTCCTCCCACACTCCAAAGACATCAAGGTTTGTAGGCTAATTGGCTTGGTATAATTGTAACTTGTCCCTTGTGTGTGTCAGATAGTGTAAGTGTGCGGGAATCGCTGGTTGGCGCCGACTCGGTGGGCTGAAGGGCCTGTTTCTGCGCTGTATCTCTAAACTAAACTAGATTGGCATTTGACGCAGACAGTATTTCCAATTCGAATACCGTAAGAGTCAAGAATGCTTAATTGTCATATGTACCGTAAAGGGAGCGATTAAATTCTTACCGTATGATCGGACTGCTTAGTCAGATTCCCAGTTCACTGTGTGCTGGAACCAATACTCCTGGTGTAGGAAGAAACTGCAGGTGCTGGTTTAAATCAAAGATAGACACAAAATGCTGGAGTAACTTTCCAGGCAGCATCTCTGGAGAGAAGGAATGGGTGATGTTTTGGGTCAATACCCTTCTTCAGACTGATGTCAGGGGAGTGGGAGGGACATGGATAAGGAAGTGTAAGGTGTGAAAACGGGACAAAGGGAATGGAGTAGAGGACAAGGACAATATAGATATATTATTGTTAGTTGGGAGAAGGTATCAACAAAGCAAACAGAGATAAAATCTAGTTGGAGACAGTAAGACTGGCTGGAGAACTGAGAAGGGGAGAGGATGGAGAGAGTAGGAAAGCAAGGGTTACTTGAAGTTTGTGTTAGAAGGAACTGCAGATGCTGGTTTAAACTGAAGATAGACACACAAAGCTGGAACAAAGGGCCTGTCCCACTTCCCAAGATGCTCACGAATTCTCAGGTAAGTCGGGACGTTTTTTCCAGCATGACAAAAAATGTCCACGAATAAAAAGATAGTCGGGAGGAGAAAAATTGCAGCATTTAATGCCCCGAGTACCTACTGCTGGCATAACGAGCCGTTACCATATATCTACGGACTCCTACGGGCTCGTTATGAACATTCTCCGAGTTTGAATCAAGGGGAAAACTCGGGAGAATTCGTGAGCAGCTCGGGAAAGTGGGACAGGCCCTTAACTCAGCAGGACAGGCAGCATCTCTGGAGAGATGGTGGATGTTTCGGGTCGAGACCCTTCTTCAGACTGGTAAGTTCTTCAGAACTTACTTGAGGTTCTCCTGGGTCCTGGCACTGAATGGTGGATTGGGAGTAAGTGCACAATAGGGAACTGTGATTCTGATATTTTTACACCACTTTATCACTGGATCAGACTATCGCTCTTTGCTGCAAGTGCACTGAAGGACCACTGCGACGAGGGGGTTGAGCTATTCCGGTTAATTGTAGAAATCAGCCAAAGCTCCAAGTGTTTATCCTGAATAAATTAACCTTACAGCAACATAGTGGAGGGTAGTGTCGTGGTTTTCAGACTCAAAGTTTGGATAAGATGACGCAGACACGGAGAATTCTTCAAGAAGACGAAAAGCCTTTATTATTTGCAAACAAATTTGGCTTGGAACATGCAGAGGCACCACGGCCTGGGCATTCTCCAAATGTTCTCTGATTCATAAATTCAAAAAGCTTTTTATTACAGCTTCAGTCTTTATCTTTGGCTCCTTGGCATGCATGTTTCACTAGCTTTAATCTCTCACTGTCCTTGCCCTTTACCTCTAATCTCTGAGTGTACTATGGTGTTCTTAGCTAAAGCAAAATAATAAATAAAGAGCAACTTGCTTGTGTGCCTTGAAGTCTGATCACATAAAAATAGCTGGCATTTGCGAGCTTTAATGTTTTAAACATATTGGTAAAATTAAGAAGTAACATATTTCTTCTATATACATTCTATATAACTTCTATATAACTTCTATATAACTTCTATAGTAGCAGCTCGGAAACAGGTTCACTCTGTCTTGCTCACTGGGCTGGAATGTCAGCCTTGTGATTTCGACACATTTTGGAACGGTGGAAGGAACAGAAAGGGAAGCTGTCACGGAAGCATAATAGTTTACTCATAATCCCATGCTTCAACAAGTAATCAATGCACATCAATTAACTTCAGAGAAAGTTTAGCAGCTTGTAAAGTGTAAGGCATTTCCATCTATCTTCTATCCTGGAACACCAGGATTCCTTATCATTGGGAGAAGCTGGAGTAAGAGAACAGGGGAATGTGTAAGAATATAAAAATAGAAGCAGGCTGAGGCCATTTAGCCCATGAGCCATTCATTAAGATCATGGCTGACATCTCACCATAATTTCCTGCCCCATCTCCATACATCTTAATGACTTTAATATACTAAAATATCTATCAGCCTCTGTTTATATTTTTATATAATTGGGTCACGTTTCAACTCCACAAGCTATTTGGGGGGTCGAGGGGGGGGGGTTGGGGGGAGAGAATTTCAGGATTTGCCACTCTTCGAGTGAAATAAACTTTCCTTATTTCATTCCTAACAGGCCTTGTACCAATCTATCTGTCTTGGCCAGATGTGTCCTCTCCTCCATCGTCCCTCTGAGAATTTGGTATGTTTCAGTGAGGTCATCTTTCATTGTTTTTACCTTTACACAGAGGCCTCCAATACTCGATCTCCCCTCACTCTACCATCAGTCTCATGCCCTTCGCAGTGGTTCTGTCGTAACAACATTGTTTCATTGTAATTCGTTGATTATTCTGTCATAATAAATTTCTTAAATAGGGACCAAATTTGTGCACAGTTTTCATGGTGTCGTCTCACTAAAACCCTTAAAATTGGAGGAAGGTGTCTTGTACTCGATTATAGACCAACCCCACCATGGTGTTTTTCTCATTCATTAACCCACTTATCTACTCACCGTAAGATTCACCATTAAAACGTTATTCCCTTATCATGTATTTATACACTGTAAATGGTTCGATTGTAATCACATATTGTCGTTCCGCTGTCTGGTTAGCACGAAACAAAAGCTTTTCACTGCACACGTGACAATAAACTAAGCTGAATTTTACAATGGAGTCGGCCTAATCCTGATCTCATTAAACTGCCACCTCATGAGGCAATTATGGGTAGGGGTGGGATTGTTGTCCTTGATCTTTACAAAATGTAATCTAAGTATGCTTTGGTGCCTAGTACCCATTGCAATATAATGGGTGATGCATTTGTGCCCTTCCAGCTCCCAGTATCTCAGCCTCAGTATAACATGGAAGGCTCAGCCACTGCTCACTGTAGTTGGCATCAGGTGCCCAGACCATTGCCAGTGTAAGGATAGTCATACTGTGAGCTCTCTGGAGATATACACTGCCAGCAAAGGTAGACAAAAATGCTGGAGAAACTCAGCGGGTGCAGCAGCATCTATGGAACGAAGGAAATAGGCAACGTTTCAGGCCAAAACCCTTCTTCAGACTGAAACGTTGCCTATTTCCTTCGCTCCATAGATGCTTCTGCACCCGCTGAGTTTCTCCAGCACTTTTATCTACCTTCGATTTTCCAGCATCTGCAGTTCCTTCTTAAACACACTGCCAGCAAACTGCCAGGTGCATTTATTGGACCAAATTGCAACATCATAATGCTCGTATGTGTGGATAAGATCAATGTCTATCTTATAATACGTGTAGGAAGGAACTGCAGATGCTGGTTTAAACCAACATCAGACACAAAAAGCTGGAGTAACTCAGCGGGACAGGCAGCATCTATGGAGATAAGGAATGGGTGACATTTCGGTTCAAGCCCCTTCTTCAGACTGAGAGTCACGGGGAAGGGAAATGAGAGATATAGAAGAAGATGGGGAGAGATAAAGAACAATGAATGAAAGACATGCAAAAAAGTAACTGTTAAAGGAAATGTTAGCTGTTAGTTGGGTGAAAATGAGAAGCTGGTGTGACTTGGATGGGGGAGGGATAGAGAGAGAGGGTATACTTGATGTTAGAGAAATCAATATTCATACCACTGGACTGTAAGCTGCCCAAGAGAAATATGAGATGCTGTTCCTCCAATTGGCGTTTAACTGCACTCTGAGAATGGAGGAGACCTAGGACAGAAAGGTCTGTGGGAAGGACTTTAATTCTCCTGCCTGTCCTGCTGAGTTATTCCAGCTTTTGTTTCTATCTTCTATCTTATAATACACCTCGTTTAATCACTGTATATATTAGTCACACAGTTTCCCGGCACCATTAGACTGGTTACGGAGATGGAGCCATTACATTAATTTTGGTTCCACAAACTTGGTCTGATACAGTCGTGTGCAGTGCATTGGGAGTCATTTAATCAGCAAAAAGAGGGGCAACAATGCAGAAAATTATCTGACAATTCTTGAGGAACAAAATAAACAAATTGTTTCCATAGTAAACCCAGGGAATAACACAAGGATTATTCTCAAGCACTCAGTCAAAGAGTATTTGCCATGTTGTGTTCAGTTTGTGTCTCTGGTCTTTTGCAGTTTAGTTCTGTTAAAATATCTTTCTAGATATGTTATCTGGTGGTCGAATATTAACGGAATAAAATATTTAATGCTGCATCTATGATTGATGTTTTCCTAACGTTTTTGAATCCCCAACTGCATCATGTCTAATCTCAATGAATTAAAATTAGAGAGGGGTTGGCTGAGAGGTTTGTCACCGCGCTCATCAATTTGAGTTTATTGTCATGTGCAACAGCACCAACTTTATCGTTCTGCCAGATGCAAGATCTAGGAAGCGAAATACTGAACAACAGAACTGAGAATGAGAACAGAGTTCCAGCTGCACGCATCCCAGATGCCTGTGGTTCTGTTCCCTTGGTAAAGATTAGAGCCACGATATTTTAAAGGCAGACAAGTGGTGACTGAGTTTGATAAGCATGAAAAAAGCCCGAAACATAATTGTAGCTGCTGAAATCTTTGAGTTGCATACATACTTGGTTAGCACTTAGCCTTTGCCCTTGCCCATTGTAATGGGCCCGTAAGTCAGCAGATACTTGCTTTTTGCCCCACTCTTTTCTTTCCATCGGCTGACATTGTGCACAAATTGCTAATGCACTACAATTTGTACAATGGCCTCAACGTAAGCAATGGAACTCAGTATTATTCTGCTGCAAAGAAAGAGTTTGTTGCAATCATCTTCTTGCTTCATAGAGCAACAAATACAGTTAGCTAACATTCCTTCCATTAGATTTTGCTATGAAGAAGGGTTTTATTTAATAAGAGTTTTTGCTTGCAACGAAGGGTGGGGAATGCATTTCACATCTTACGACATGACCACCTGAACAACTCGCTGGGCACTATACTGATACTGGTACTGTGGCGCACAGTACTGTGTTTACATATTCTGTTGTGCTGCTGCAAGTAAGAATTTCATTGTTTGACCTGGGACATACCTTTGCCCAGAAGGCTGTGGAGGCCGAGTCAATTGATATTTTTAAGGCAGAGATGGATTAGTACGGGTGTCAGAGGTTATGGGGAAAAGGCAGGAGAATGGGGTTGGGAGGGAGAGATAGATCAGACATGATTGAATGGCAAAATAGACTTGATGGGCCGAATGGCCTAATTCTGCTATCACTTTTGACCGTATGAACCCATGACTTATGACATATGACAATAAAAACACTGTTGACTCTTGGTGGCAGGCAATGAGTTGTCATCTTGAGAATGGTGGGGACAAGTGCAGTGACGTCCGGCATTGTGTCACCTAATCTGGAACCGGTGTTTGTGCAATGATGTTGCAGAGAGAGCAGCAACTGTCCCAACCCATGCCTCCTACCTGAGCTCCAGCAAGGTTGGTATAAACTCTGGAAACTTCATCGTGACCTCCCAACCCTCCGAACTACCGTTCCCTCAAATAATGTCCAAAGTTTGTCTGCTCACTTTTCATAGGGTCATAAGGAGTAGGAGCAGAATTAGACCATTCGGCCCATCAAGTCTACTCTGTCATTCAATCATGGCTGATCTATCTCCCCCTCCCAACCCCATTCTCCTGCCTTCTCCCCATAACCACTGACACCTGTACTAATCAAGAATCTATCTATCTCTGCCTTGAAAATATCCACTGACTTGGCCTCCACAACCTTCTGTGGCAAAGAATTCCACCGATTCACCACCCTCTGACTAAAGACATTTCTCCTCATCTCCGTCCTAAAATAACTCAAATTTTGAGGATATGACGTCTAGTCCTAGACTCTCCCACGGGTGGAAACATCCTCTCCACATCCACTCTATCCAAGCCTTTCACTATTCTGACTTGATGGGAGTGTGGGGAGAATTAAAAAATATATAGCATTTGTGTAAATGGGTGCCTAATGGCCAGCGCGGACACAATGAGCCAAAGGGCCTGCTTCAATGCTGGTTTAGGCCACTAAATTGCGAGGAATTAAGGCGCTTGTAAGATTGCAGGAGGGAACTGAAAAGTCTTGCAGGTGAGACTGGGAATTTGCAAGAGGGCATCTGCCTGAATCGGAATAATTGGAATTAATTTGAAAGCCCTGTTTGGTTGTTTACAAGGAAGCAAGTCCCCAGTGGGTGCATGAATAACCTGGCATGATGCAGAAAGAGCTACCTTGACAGCACTACCCACAGCATATGGAGCGAATAAAAAGAAAAAGAAAATAACAATCCTCTCCATACTTAAGTCACAGCTTCGGGCAAGAATACTGCAAATATTCAAAGCCAGCACCAAGCCACAATCACCAAAGGGAATTTGTGATCTATTGAGATTCTAATGAGGGTGCAGGAAACGAGCACCTCGTTCTTGCCGCTGTGGAGCGAGACTTGCATTATGACAAATGCCCCATTCACTGGAGATTTTTAAATAAATCAACGTCCCCTGGGGATACCTTTCCATATCATTAGCCACTAACATTAACTAAGAACTCGCATCTTGATGATATTTCTGGGGGAATAGCTCCCACATGAAACTAGTGATTGGGCAATATTGAGAGTAGAATTTAATGGAAATAGAGTGTTTCCAATTATTTTGACACCTTTCAATAAGATGTAAGACCATCTCTCCAGTCACACTGCCAGATCTGATTTGCGACGTTGATAGTTCTCTGTCAGGAATGACAGATTAAAACAAAAATAACCCGAGGCATTATTACTCCGACCATCAGGTTAATGAAGATTCGGTGACTCTGTTGGGTTAGGCCCTGAGCAACAATCAGTGAAGTCTTGCATTGTACCTGTGGCTCCATAGTCTTGCGGCTTTTAAGGTTTATTTATTTAAGTTGACTATTTATTATCCCTTTCTAAATGATGGCACAAATCCACCTCTGATAAGCCACAAAAAACAGAGGAACTATCCTGTTCAAAAGAATCAGCAACTTTAATAACTTTGTAGAATGTATGGGTGGCACATGGTGCAGTTAGTGGAACTACTGCCTGATCGTAGTGACCCGGCTTCAGTACTGACCTTATAACCATATAACAATTACAGCACGGAAACAGGCCATCTCGGCCCTTCTAGTCCATGCCGAACACTTACTCTCACCTAGTCCCATCTACCTGCACTCAGCCCATAACCCTCCATTCCTTTCCCGTCCATATACCTATCCAAATTATTTTTAAATGATAAAATCGAACCTTCCTCCACCACTTCCACTGGAAGCTCATTCCACACAGCTACCACTCTCTGAGTAAAGAAGTCCCCCCTCATGTTACCCCTAAACTTTTGTCCCTTAATTCTCAAATCATGTCCTCTTGTTTGAATCTTGGGGGCTGCCTGTCTGTGTGGAGTGGAGTTTGCTTCTCCCTTGTAACTACATGGGTTTTCCTTTGGGCCTTCCAATTTACAAAAGCTGTGTTAGTTGGCATTGCGCCAGTGTGCAGTTGAGTGTAAGCATCCGATGGTAGTCGATGAGAATAGTTGGAGGATACAATTGATGAGGGTAGGACCAGAATAAAACAAATATTTGATGTGCAGGAAGGAATTGCAGATGCTGGTTTACACCGAAGATAGGCATAAAATGTCGGAGTGAATCAGCGGATCAGGCAGCATTTCTGGAGAAAAGGTATCGGATCGAGACCCTTGATGCTTGATTTTGGCCTGGATTCATCGGGCTGAATTGCCTGTTTCCACGCTGTATCTTTCTATGTTTCTTGAGTATCACTGATGCTCTAAACAGTTCTTTGTTATTCGACTGCAATGCAGATCAATGTGAGAACCTTCCTGAATAACGTCTTCAGTGGATCAATGTCCAATTGTAGATCGTGCCTTTCTGTGGGTTTCTGCGGCTTTAAAAAGGTGCACTTGTTGTTAATCGCAATTAATTTGAACCAAGGAATCTTGCCAATGATAATTGAGTGCCGTCCTGAGAATCTGCTTGTGCTGTTTAAGTTTTCACTGTATCCAGTCTTCATGGGAAGTGGAGCCAAAATACTCGAGCTCAATTCTTTACTTTAGCTCCATGGGATCAAATTAATCACTGTCTCTAATCGCGGAATTAATCGGCAAGCACAACTAATTAAATAATAATCCTCATACTAAAATCAAGGTATATTGCATTAAGAACCAACTTAAAATCTTAGTCATTATTCGGACTTAACGGCCAGTTTTGAAGAAGACTGTATTTTACAAATGGTTACGCCTCATGTGAATTAATCAATTGTAACATTATGCATTGGAGTCCAACCACAATGTTGCATCTGAGACTCAGTATAACAGTTGGCCGCAGGTATCCAGCTTGTTGCCAGTATAGGATGGTCATTCTGTGAGCTTTTTAGAGCTACACACTGACACTGCCAGCAAACCTTGCTGCATTCACAGGGCCAAGTTGTTTGGAAGGGAATCAGTGTTTACAGACAGCATGCAGGGTTAAAGGCCAATATTTATAGGTGCATGTCTGGGCCTGAATGTGTTTGCTGGTGAGAGGAGCCCATGTGAAGTTTGCGTGTGTGTGAGAGACAGATCTGGACAAATACTGAAGGTTTAAAGTGTTTCTGTTAAGCATTTGTATTACAAGGGAGATTGCACTTCAACAGATTCTTGAGTAAAGAGCAAATTGCTGGAAGAACTCAGATCACTGAGTAAAGAACAACTGCTGGAAGAACTCAGTAGATCAGCCAGCATCTGTGGTAGGAAATAAACAGACAACATTTTGGATCAGGTTCCTTTAGACTTAGAAGATCTTTCTTATGCTTTAAAAACTTTGAGGATGGAAAAGCCATGATCGTCAGTATGGAAATGCAATGATGGCTCTCTTTCATGTGTGGTCAGTTCTGAATCTCCATCTAATTCAAATTTGTTCGGACAGTGGAATAAGGTAGCAGTGTTAAAGGTGACCACAAACAAATCCATCCGTTTCACTAATCCCCACAGATGTGCTGTCCTTAATTGCTCTGGCCTGTATCACTGACTATTTGGGCTCCTTATGCCTGGTCTTGGAGTGAATGATGTACTCAGCTATCGTGATTTGAAGAAGCTCAGCCTCAAATGGTGTATCTGTTTCACTAGTTTTCTTCAGGCAGCATTGTGCTGTCCTTGAGTTAGACACAAAGTGCTGGAGTAACTCAGCAGGTCAGGCAGCATCTCTGGGTAAAACAGATGGGTGATGTTTCGGGTAGGGACCCTTCTTTAGGTCTAGTCCCCATGATGCACTGTTTGGACTCTGCCTGTGTGGCCTGGAAAGAATGAAAAATTATGACATTATAAACTGAGCCACTTTTACCTTTTGAAGCAATTCTCCATCAAACCTGTGCTGGTTCTCAGTTAAACAACCAACAAGAACTTGGATTTTCATGCTGCTCCATGTTATCGACATGTTCCTTTTCTTATTCATCAAGTTGCTGGAATACTGCTGGAAGGAAAGTTATCCCATCCACAAAAGTTTGAAAATGAAGAAAGAAGAAAGGAAGAGGAGGAGCCAGAGGGGGAGGAGACAGCAAGGGCTACCGGAAATTGGAGAATTCAATGTTTATGCCGCTAGGGTGCAGACTGCCCAAGCGGAATATGAGGTGCTGCTCCTCCAATTCCCGGTGGTGCTAGCATGATTGAATCAGCCCACAGGTTTCTGGAAAGGCTGTATTTGTGTATAAAACCTTCCCTTACTCTTCCCTTGGGATTTCTCCCACAGTCCTCACAGCGATGAAACATTGCAGAAACATAGTCGCTATGTCGACAGCTAAGGAGACATTTTTCTCAGCAAAACACGACAAGCAGCAAATGTGAGCAGTGATCAATTCCCCTGGTTTTTTTTCCGGGAGCGTAATTCTGTTGATTAATGCTGCCCGTGTCACCAGCAGCTTCATAGCCTGAAGAGAATGAAGATGTAAGACTCAGTAATGTCCACACAGGGCAACCCCTTGGGGTGTTCGATAACATGGAGCAGTATGAAAATCCAACAATAAAAGGGAGGTGATGTCTGAACCAGCTCTGAACCTAAGAAATCACCCACTCCAAGCTTGGATTTGTAAAGCAAGAACAAATCGATTTATTTCCAAGTCTTCATTAAAATTGCAGCAGAGAATTTTTTACATGAACATAGCCAACATTCTCCCACTCTTGCAGCCAACATTAATTCCAAGCTCGTGTCTCAAGGTGAGTAGTTATAGATTAGTATGGAGTACCGAGATTAGTTCTTTGCTACATCACCTTAACACAAGTATTTGCCTCCCAGGCCAGTTTAATTCAGTTAAAGATAAGATGTACTTGAATCATTCATCAGAGGACAAGTTTGAGAGGGATGAATTTAAGGACACAAAACATTCATAATTGTACATCTAATAGCTGCTTAGGGACTTTATAATAAGATACATTAGAGAAAGATATGGCAGAGGAGGCAGCCATTCAACCCTGTGTACCTACTGTGATTCCTTTTAGTCCCAATTAGTCATGCTTTCTGCTCTTTACTCATTGCTTTGCAATAATATTTCTTTTATCGATATATCTTTTTCCTCATGGAAGTTATTAAATCTGTGCCTATTGTCCTTGCAGGCAGAATGTTCTATGTCATATCGACACTCCTTCTCTTCAGCATTTTCCCCCAATTATTTGAATTCTGCGCTGTTGGTTTCTGCGGTGAAAGCAGTTTCTCCTGAGTTATAGAGAGGGAGAGGATGTTGTGATTGGGATAGTGTGTTGGTAATGGGAAGAGCAGGTAGATACTACAGGAGTCTATTGCTAATTGAAAGAGTGTGTTGGTAATCGGGAGGATGTGCAGATGCATTGCTTGATATTCAGGGACTGTGCATTCTCTTGACTCTTCCAGTAATATGATATTCAAATCATGAGACCCTCATAGCTGATCAAGTTACTGCAGAGTTCCCAACTCAAAGATTGGGACATTTTTGTGAATCCTGCCAATGAGCTAACATTGATCTTTAAATAAACAGGGATAGTTTCTTCCCACTTGTTATCAGGCAACTGAACCATCCTATCAACAACTAGAGAGCAGTCCTGAACTACTTTGGAGACCCTTGGACTATCTTTGATCGGACCTTACTGGCTTTATCTTACACTAAACGTCATTCATGTTATTCCCATTATCATGTATCTGGAGGAAACCCACGTGGTCACAAGGGGAATGTGCAAACCATACATGCGCACACACACGCACACACACACACGCACACGCACACGCACACACACACTCACTGCACACCAAGGGCGATTTTCAGAGGCAATTTAACCGACAAATCCACACGTCTTTAGGAAGTGGGAGGAAACTGGAGCACCTGGAGGAATCCCACGTGGTCACGGGGAATGTGCAAATGATACATACACACACACACACACACACACACACACACACACACACACACACACACACACACACACACACACACACACACACACACACACACACACACACACACACACACACACACACACACCTCTAATGCTGTGAGGCAGCATGTCTACCGGCTGTGCCACACTATGGTGCTATGTTAATATAGAATTAGAAACAGTATCTACTCAGAAGCAAGATCACAGCAATCTGCATCCTTGTGATTTTCTACAAAATAATTAACTGAGCATCTTTCTTTCCCAGGCACATCTCCAAGGCTCAACACCTATTCCCTGGCCTATCTCTCCTTCATTTTAAAATAGAAATGCAAAATCAGAAAAGCAAAGTCTTAGTACAAAAATAATTAGTTTAGTTTATTGTCACATGTACTGAGGAACAGTGAATAGGTTTTTTTGGTGCGTGCTTTCCAGTCAGCGGAAAGACTATACATGATTACAATCAAGCCATCCACTGTGTATAGATACAGGATCAAGGGAATATTTTTTTGTGCAAGATAAAGTCTGACTAAAGGTAGTCTGAGGGTCTCCAATGAGGTAGCTGGTAGGTTGGTGAGAGGATGGTCTCTAGTTGGTGAGAGGATGGTTCAGTTGCCTGATAACAGCTGGGAATAATTTTTTGGAAGGAACAGCAGGTGTTGGTTTAAACTGTAGAAAGACACATAAAGCTGTAGTAACCCCAGCTTTTTGTGTCTATCTTGGGAAGAAACTGTCCCTGAATCTGGAGGTGTGCGTTTTCACACTTCTTTACCTCTTGCCTGATGGGAGAGGGGAGAAGAGGTAGTGTCTAGGGGTAAGACTGGTCCTTGATTGTGCTGGTGGCCTCGTTGAGGCAGTGTGAAGTGGAGATAGAGTCAATGGAAAGGGGGGTTGGTTTGTGTGATGATCTGGGCTGTGTGCAAAATTCTCTGCAATTTCTTGCAGTCTCGGGTGGAGATGTTCCCAGACCAGGCTGTGATGCACCCCGGAATAAAATGCTTCCTGCGACACATCTGTGGGTGAGAGTTTTAGAGGAGAGACCATTCTTTCTATAAAAACTGATTTGATTAACATTGAAATGACGCAGCAGCCACTGGACAAGAGAGTAACGCTACCAAGCTTTCTGGTCATGTTCATTGTGTTCCTGCTTGTTTCTGCTTCGTATTTACTAGCAGAGAAGGATGGAGATTTGGGGGGACAGAGTTCAGACAGACCATCCTTGCGTATCATTTGAAGCACAGTCTACAGGAGCTACAAGGGGGGAGAACATTGTCTTTAGTCGCTCGTGCTAATTGTGTGTGAGAGTGTTAGCCCTCCAGCTCACATCAGCTGAATGGATTGTGCAGGGGCCAGGACAGGCGGTTACCGATACTCCCACTTTCATTTAGCACTGAGCACCGAAGATGAATTATTTTCATGCTGGGCTGGTGCGGATGATCCAGTGACCTGCCTGACTCTACTGTTCCCGGGGAGCGGAGCTATTGCTGTGCTTGTGACCATTATTACAAAGACCTTTTGGAGAAAATAAACATCCAATTCCACCACCATGCACCTTATCGCATCGTGTCACGGGATATTTTCTCTGCCTTTCATGATTTGGAGATTTCTGCCAACTAGGCTGAAAGGAAGCTCATATTTATATGTTACAATTCTGTGCAAAAGGAATGCTGTAGAGCATGAACTGAAGGTTTATGCTCATGCATGTTTAAGAAATAGCTGCAGATGCTGGAAAAATAGAAGGTAGACAAAAATGCTGGAGAAACTCAGCGGGTGAGGCAGCATATATGGAGCGAAGGAATTAATAGCATCTATGGAGCGAAGGAATAGGTTTATACTCGTGCAAGCTGATTGTCTGAACCACCTAATCTCATCCGCAGCAACCTGTATTTACATAGCGACCTTTAACAGTGGAAGGCTCAGCGGTGGCACGAACAGGTAAAGCTTGACTGACATGCGTAGGGAGGTTTTAAGATAACCAGAGGTTTGGTGGAAATAGCTTGTGTTAGAGGCACTGTAAAAGGTCAGGCTGTACCTGTGGAGAAAAAGAGATCTTAACATTTCAGTTTAATTACTTTTCGTCAGAACACAGTGCTGGAGGAACTCAGTGGGACAGGTCATTAGGGTGCCAGGGTGGCTCAGCGGTAGAGTTGCTGCCTTACTGCGCCAGAGACCCGGGTTCGATCCCATCTACCGCTGCTGTCTGTATGGAGTATGTACGTTCTCCCCGTGATCTGCGTGGGTTTTTCTCCAGGATCTTCGGTTTCTTCCCACACTCCAAAGACGTACAGGTTTGTAGGTTAATTTGCTTGGTAAATGTAAAAATTGTCCCTCGTGGGTGTAGGATAGTGTTAGTGTGCGGGGATCACTGGTCGGCGCGGACCCGGTGGGCCGAAGGGCCTGTTATCCGCGCTGTGTCTCTAAACTAAACTAAATTATCTTCGGCTTCCTCCCACATTCTAAAGACGTATATATTTATAGGTTAAATGGCTTGGTATAAATGTAAAATTGTCCCTAGTGTCGGATAGTGTTAATGTGTGGGGATCGGTGGTCGGCGTGGACTCGGTGTTTCCGCGCTGTATCTCTAATCTAATCTAAACTACGGAGAGAGCAAGAGTGGAGATTAGGTCTTCAGCTGCCGATGGTGGAGAAAGTTGGAGGTGATCAAGGGGCAAGAATATGAGATGAGCAGATATCTGTGAATGAGAGGGTTGGGATGCACCACAATGATTGAAAGAGTTGTGAAAGGGTCTAAACCAGTGGTTCCCAACCTTTGTTTGGCCATGCCCCACCTAATCACCTCTAAAATCCTGATGCCCCTCCCCCCCCCCCATGTGGTGATATATAATTCTTATCATTTAAAAAGTTAACTCCGTTTCAGCTGAAGAAACATAAACTACATATGTTTACCTGATGGAAAATCCAAAAAAATTAAAATCGAAAATTTGGACCCAGACCTCCTCAGTCGCGCTCAATTGCCCCCCCTTAAAAATCAAATTGCCCCCCTGTGGGGCGTACGCCCCACGTTGGGAACCACTGGTCTAAACCCAAGAAAAATAATTTAAAAAATCAAAGTGTTGGAGTAACTCAGCACCTCATCAAGCATCTCTCGAGGAATAGCGTTTCAGGTCAGGGCCCTTCTTCAGAGTGATTGTAATAGGGGGTAGAAACTTGAAAGAGATGTGAGGGCAGGACAAACGTCAGCAATTGATGAGTGGAAACCAGTGGGGGGGGTCTCATTGTCAGATTGTCAGACATAAGGCTAGAGATGAAAATGAGACAAAATGGCCTCGGATAAAGAGGGCAGTGAAATGTGAAGTCGGAGGGAGGAATATAGGCGGAAGGGAAGGGGAGAGGGGGGCAGGACGGTGCAGGAAATGGTGCACACCAGGCTGGGCACAGGAAAGACAGAGAGAGGAAAAAAGATGGGATTGTTATTTAAAGTTGGAGGATTCAATGTTCATACCATTGGGCTGTAAGCTACCTGAGTGCAATATGATTAAGAAAGAACTGCAGATGCTGGAAAAATCAAAGGCAGACAGAAATGCTGGAGGAACTCAGCGGGTGAGGCAGCATCTATGGAGCAAAGGAAATAGGCATCTATGGAGCGAAGGAAATAGGCATCTATGGAGCGAAGGAAATAGGCATCTATGGAGCGAAGGAAATAGGCGACGTTTCGGATCGAAACGTCACCTATTCCTTCGCTCCATAGATGCTGCCTCACCCACTGAGTTCCTCCAGCATTTTTGTCCACCTAAGTGCAACATGAGGTGCTGTTCCTTCAGCTTCACTCTGAGAAATGTTAAGGTCAAGACAACATCGTGTGAGCTATTGTGGTAAGGCGTGAACGAAACAGCAGGAAATTCAAGTCGGACTACTGAAGAAGGATTCTGACTAGAAACGTCACCTATCCCTTTTCTCCAGAGTCGCTGCGTGGCCGACCCGCTGAGTTACTCCAGCATTTTGTTAATGTCTCTCTTTGGTGTGAACCTGCACCTGCAGTTCTTTCCTCCTCACAAAGTTTCAAGTCGGGCAGCAGAGCAATGAACGTTGACGGACGGTTCATGGTCAGAGACTAGTCAGGACAGCAGTGGAGTGGTCACTTAAAAGGGATAGAGGTGTGAGTGAAAATCTCAACAGTCGATGCCTGGGGAACAATAAGTACTGCCCCGTTAAAGGATAAAAACACATTGCAAATTTTGCTCTCAGTTGTATGTTTGTACACAAATATATATTTTTTTTCAAGTTAAAACATTCTGCGATCAGAAATCCTCTTTCTTTCAGCTTGTCAGTTAATGTAGGGTCACACATGAGGGGACAACTCAGTTCTGGGACATCTCCAGAGATGCTGCCTGTTCTGCTGAGTTATGCCCCTGTCCCACTTAGGAAACCTGAACGGAAACCTCTGGAGACTTTGTGCCCCACCCAAGGTTTCCGTGAGGTTCCTGGAGGTTTTTGTCAGTCTCCCTACCTGCTTCCACTACCTGCAACCTCCGGCAACCACCTGCAACCTCCGGGAACCGCACGGAAACCTTGGGTGGGGCGCAAAGTCTCCAGAGGTTTCCGTTCAGGTTTCCTAAGTGGGACAGGGGCATTACTCCAGCCTTTTGTGTCTGTCTTCAGTTCTGGGACTGTCTATCGATGAGTCTGCTGCAGGTTTCTGAACATGCAAGATACATATTGCTAATTGAAAAGCACAAGACGACAGAATCCTGTCATCTATTATTTAGCTACTTAGGAGCTGGTTGGTTGGAGAGACCTTTAGAGATTGAGCAAAAACCGGTAATTAAAATGATGTTTTTGTTTTGGTTAATTAGGTTAAGGTTGCAAATAAAATATGGATGTTTCTTGGATGCTTGGCCGACATGAGGAAATATCACAGGGATCCCTTGAAGTTATCAAACATTAGAGGTTAAAATAGAAGTGGAAGAGACTGCAGATATTATACAGCAAAGAAAGGAGGGAAACTGGAGTAATTGAATGGGTCAGGCAGCATCTGTTGAGGGAAATGGATAGTCCATGTTTTGGGTCGGTACCTTCATCTTGACTGCTAGCGGATGAAAGGCCCCAACCTGAAACAACCACTGATAGTCACAAAGTGTTGGAATATCTCAGCGTGTTCCTCCTCGTTTCCATTCTAAAAGTCCATCCTTTTAATCTGAGGAAATGGCCTCTGGCCCGAGATTCTGCCACAAATCAGTCAAGTAGTTACAAAGCTAGGGGGCATATAGGGTGGTGAACCTGTGGAATTCATTGCTACTGAAGGCTGTGGAGGCCAAGTCAATGGATATTTTTAAGGCAGAGATAGATAGCTTCTCGGTTAGTACAAGTGTCAGGGGTTATGGGGAGAAGGTAGGAGAATGGGGTTAAGAGGAATGTGGTTAAAGATAGATCAGCCATGATAGAATGGCAGAATAGACTTGATGGGCTGAATGGCCTAATTCTGCTCCTATCCCTTATGAACATATCTCTAACGCATTCCAGGAAGGAGATGGATTTGTGAGTTGCATAGATAGAGGTGAGGAAGTGATAAAGAGGTTGATGTTCGGGACATAGGAGCCGGAGTAGGTTAAAGAGAATCCATCGTTCACTCTGCCATTCAATAAAATCAATGCTGACCCTCTGCTTGATCTTCAACCCCAATCCAGGACTTCAGGTTGCTGGTATTTGAGCAAGAGATTGAACAGAGAACAGAGAATTTCAAGAGAGAGTTAGATTTAGATCTTAGGGCTAACAGAATCAAGGGGTATGGGGAAAAAGCAAGAACGGGGTATTGATTTTGGATGATCAGCCATGATCATATTGAATGGCGGTGATGGCTCGATGGGCTGAATGGCCAACTGCACCTATTTTTTTTTTTGTCTCTGTAAACCATATCAGCCTGTTTGATGCATGTATCCTATTTATAAAACTCCTGGTACTGAGTTGCCCAGACCACTCTGAGGGCCCTACAGTTGGTTAAATTCAGCTGGCGGTCTATTTGGCGGGCCATTTAGTCACTAATGTTGGTCCCATGAGGTTGCTACACGAGTGGAGGTGAACCGTGTGTCTGAGTACATCATGCTTGCCTTCTGTGTTGCAGAGATTCAGTTGCTGTAACTTACAGCTTTCTGCCCTAGCTTTTTGCTTTTGACATACACATCAGCTTCTAAAGTCCCTGATGGCCAGAATGGCGGTCAAGCATGAAATTGCATTTTGGGGCAGCTTATAACGCCATGTACATCCACAATTTGCTGCTTATAGATGAGTCAAACTCACACAGGTCTCTGAGCACATTGAGTATTTCTTTCTTCTGAATAGCATCATCTCCTTGGTTGAACACGTTGGATTCCACAGCCAGTCCTTCGTCCATGAAGCACTGCACTCGGCATCAGACTGTATGATGAATGTTCGCTGTTGTATCCTCTTCACCTCACCTCCAAATGTAGACAGAGTCATTGATACCAGGCTGCGGTAGGAATGTCTTCACCTGATTTCCCAGATGCTCTGGGATACACATTGTAACCTACTGCAGAAAATCCTAGAAACATAGAAACATAGAAAATAGGTGTAGGAGTAGGCCATTCGGCCTTTCGAGCCTGCACTGCCATTCAATATGATCATGACTGATCATCCAACTCAGTATCTTGTACCTGCCTTCTCTCCATACCCCCTGATCCCTTTAGCCACAAGGGCCACATCTAACTCCCTCTTAAATATAGCCAATGAACTGGCCTCAACTACCTTCTGTGGCAGAGAATTCCAGAGATTCACCACTCTCTGTGTGAAAAATGTTTTTCCCATCTCGGTCCTAAAAGATTTCCCCCTTATCCTTAAACTGTGACCCCTTGTTCTGGACTTCCCCCAACATCGGGGACAATCTTCCTGCATCTAGCCTGTCCAACCCCTTAAGAATTTTGTAAGTTTCTATAAGATCCCCCCTTAATCTTTTAAATTCTAGTGAGGTCAAGCCGAGTCTATCCAGTCTTTCTTCATATAAAAGTCCTGACATCCCAGGAATCGGTCTGGTGAACCTTCTCTGTACTCCCTCTATGGCAAGAATGTACTTCCTCAGTTTAAATCATCAGTAACCTCTTGGGATGGAGGTCCCCAGGTCCTGAGATGGTCATAGAAAATAGGTGCGGGAGGAGGCCATTTGGCCCTTTGAGCCTGCGCTCCATTGACACTTTATCTTTTGACTCTTGATGGCTTGGGTTCCAGGTACCTGTTGGTGTCTGATGGAAGGTAGACACAAAATGCTGGAGTAACTCAGTGGGACAGGCAGCATCTCTGGAGAGAAGGAATGGGTGACCCTTCTTCAGACTGATGGAGATGGTGTCTGATGGGGATCTCCCTGCCTCAATTGGAAGGTTCATGTGCTGATACCTGTAAGAAAGTTCCAATCAATGAAAAGGGGCAACTTGCAGTACCCCATTAACCGACAAACCTGTGTATCTTTGGGACGTGGAAGAAAACTGGAGCAACAGAAAGACCACCTGCAAACTCCGCACAGTCAGCACCAGAGGAGAGGATTGAACCTAGGTCACTGGACCTGTGCCGGCAACAGCCCTGCCAGTTGTTGTGCCTTTCTGCCATTCTCAGATGCGGAGAGCAAGTGAGAGTGCACCATAACTCAAAGCGATAGCAAGCAAAATATTACATGCAGCTTTCACCTCAGTTACCACACGGCAACCCCCCGGGGCAGCACAGTGCCACAGCGGTAAAGTTGCCACCTTGCAGTGCTTACAGTGCCAGAGACCCAGGTTCAATCCCAACTATGGCTGCTGTCTGTACGGAGTTTGCACGTTCTCCCCATGGCCGCGTGGGTTTATTCCGAGATCTTCGGTTTCCTCCCACACTCTAAAGACATACAAGTTTGTAAGTAGACAAAAATGCTGGAGAAACTCAGCGGGTGAGGCAGCATCTATGGAGCGAAGGGTTTCGGCCCGAAACGTTGCCCATTTCCTTCGCTCCATAGATGGTAGACCCAAAATGCTGGAGTAACTCAACGGGACAGGCAGCATCTCTGGAGAGAAGGGTTTCGGCCCGAAACGTTGCCCATTTCCTTCGCTCCATAGATGGTAGACCCAAAATGCTGGAGTAACTCAACGGGACAGGCAGCATCTCTGGAGAGAAGGGTTTCGGCCCGAAACGTTGCCCATTTTCTTCGCTCCATAGATGGTAGACCCAAAATGCTGGAGTAACTCAACGGGACAGGCAGCATCTCTGGAGAGAAGGGTTTCGCCCCGAAACGTTTCCCATTTCCTTCGCTCCATAGATGGTAGACCCAAAATGCTGGAGTAACTCAACGGGACAGGCAGCATCTCTGGAGAGAAGGGTTTCGGCCTGAAACGTTGCCCATTTCCTTCGCTCCATAGATGCTGCCTCACCCGCTGAGTTTCTCCAGCATTTTTGTCTACCTTCGATTTTCCAGCATCTGCAGTTCCTTAAACAAAAAGTTTGTAGGTAATTGGTTTGGTATACAGATAAATTGTCAGTAGTCTGTGTCCCATGGTATTAGTGTGGGGGGCTCGCTGTTTTTCACGGACTCGGTGGGCCGAAGGGTCCGTTTCTATGCTGTAAACTAAACTAAAACTGCACTCCATGACCACTGCTGAGGAGCACAAACTGTAGGTGTCACATCTTTATCATCCAATTCTCTGGATAAAGAGCACTCTAATTTTTTAATGTCGAGAAGTAATCGCTTAATGCGGCGAAACCCAGTTACTGAGATTTTTAAGTTGAATAAGCCAAAAGGAATTGGCAGGAATTAGACATCTCATTAGAATGAAAGATCTGTATGATGTGGATATCGAAGATTACTGCTGTTGCCATTTTATGAATTTTGTTATGAGCTATATTTTCCAAGCGACTCAAACATCTATTAACTTGAGTATTTTATTTATTCATCTTTAAATACAATAAATACCCTTTCTGCAGGTTGCCGTTCAGTTGGTTTAATGATAAACAACGTGTATAGCATGGTGAATATTGCTCATTGATTGAAATGTTCCTTTATATTCGGGCACAACATTGATTTGTGAGCATGCACCAGCCTGTTTCTGGACTCTAGAGCTTGGGAGGTCCACTGCTTCTCTGCCACTGTTCCAATGAGCGGTTTGTAGACACCACAGTGGGAAATGACAACAAGCTGGTCTTGCAGAGCCTCACCTGGTTCTGCGCATCTCCCATTTCCACTGACCAGTGGCGCCACGGTAGAGTTGCTGCCTCACAGCACAGGAGACCCGGGTTCGATCCTGACCATGGGTGCTGTCTGTACGGAGTTTGTACTTTATCCCCTGACCTGCGTGGGTTTTTTTCCCATACGCTCCGGTTTCCTCCGGCACTCCAAAGACGGACAGGTTTGTAGGCTAATCGGCTTGGTAAAATTGTAAAATTGTCCCTGGTGTGTATCGGATAGTATTAGTGTGTGGGGGTCGCTGGTCGGTGAAGACTTGTGGGCCAAAGGGGCTTTTTCCGTGCTGTATCTCCAAACTAAACTAAACTATACTGAAGGTGCCCGGAATCTCTGCAAGGATTAGGTTTATTATTCTCACAAGTACTATGTACGGTGATAAGCTTTGCTTTGCATGCTATTCAAAACAATCAGATATAGATACAATCAGATCAATCTCACATGCAATATAGATAGAGCAAATGGGAAGATACAGAGTGCATAATATAGTCCCCAGCATTGGAGCTCAACAATGACTTGGACAAAAGTCCAATGTCTTCAATAGGGTGGAGGTGAATCGGAGAATACCCTAGCTAATGGAAAGGCCGTTCAGAAGCCTGACTCAGGATCATCCATTGCTCACACTGGTACATTGCTTGAGGTAGCACTGATATGGGTTTGGTCAGGGCAGGGAGATTGCTTCTGGAGGACTATCTACTGATGGGCTGCGAGGAACAGGTGAAAGCTTTTGAAATTGTGAAGGACTGGTTCTTCAAATCGAAGGACATTTTTAACACCTTGAAATAATGCGAGATCCTTGCAGCCTCGACGGAACCTCTGGCCCGTGACTGCTGGATGGAAGTGGAGAAGGAGAATTCAATAACATAGAAAATAGGTGCAGGAGTAGGCCATTCGGCCCTTCGAGCCTGCACCGCCATTCAATATGATCATGGCTGATCATCCAACTCAGTATCCTGTACCTGCCTTCTCTCCATACCCCCTGATCCCTTTAGCCACAAGGGCCACATCTAACTCCCTCTTAAATATAGCCAATGAACTGGCCTCAACTACCTTCTGTGGCAGAGAATTCCACAGATTCACCACTCTCTGTGTGAAAAATGTTTTTCTCATCTTGCCTCTTGGAACTTCATACCCATGTGTTGGGGAGCGGACAGAAGCTCTGATATAAAAGCACCCACCCTCTCCCCCTCACCATCACCACCTAAAGGTACTCACCCCCCTGCTCCTTCAGGCATCGTATTTCATCTGTGGAGGGGTCTGTGCTCGCATTTTACCCTCAGAACCAACAAAGTCAGAGTGGAAGGAAATCGCCCTCAATGCTGAGGGACTTTCTGAAAAAGTCAGTGAAGGCAGATAATCCATGAGCACAGAATGATCTGTTGCATTCATTATAAAAGATTGACTAGATAAACAATTTGAGGCTTTCTTGGTGTAAATATTGGCTTCTCATTTCCGTCATGTAAGTGTAACGTTAGACACAGCGGTTGGAGATTTTATAAGTCCCGTGAGATTCCCGCAGCCCATTAGAGTGTCATATTGCTGACTGTCGAGCTCAATAGTGAATACAGATTGGATGTAGCATCCTGTTACTGTGGCTTTGTTTACTTGCAAGCCCCACTGGGCAAGTTGTGGCAACATTGAATTATGCTGAACTTGTGGAATTCATCGCTGTGACAGTATTTTCCATTACAGAAAAGAAAGTTAAATGACAAATGTGTTTAATTCATAGAAAACTATGACACAATGGCAGCTATTCAGTCTATCTTGTTCATGCCAACTAATGTTTGAATTCTCTTGTTTATTTCCACTTCTCATGCATTGTAGATTTTGGCTTTAGATTGTAGACTTGATGGGTACAGCGTGCTAACGGGTCCTTTGGTCGACTGAGTGGGTGCTGACCAGCAATCTCTCCCTCCACTAACACTGTCCGACACCGTAGTGAGAATTTTACAAATCTACCAAAGTCAATTAACCTGCAAACTTGTACTACTTTGGAACATGGGAGGAAACCAGAGCACCCAGAGAAAACCTACGCGGTCCCAGGGAGAACGTACAAACGTACCAACTCCGTACAGATGACAACATCAGGATCGAACCTGGGTCGTAGGCACTGTACGGCAGCAACTCTACCGCTGCGCCACTATGCCACTCTTCAAGGATTTAAATGTATGGATGGATTCTGTCTCCGTCACCATGCCAAACCTCAATTATCTTTTGGGTGAAAGTATTTTCCTCAAATCATTCCAACAATGAACAAATCTATGTCCTCCACGCACAGATATTCCCTGTTCATCTAGACCTGTCACCCATATACACACACTAATAATTATACTCATATAAAGACTCATCAGTTAATTTTTGCACACTCTTGGGGAAGCAGAGGTAATAGATCGCACAGAGTTTCTTGCCCAGAGTTGTGGAATCGGGAACCAGACGACATAGGTTTAAGATAAGGGGGGAATGATTTAATAGGAATCTGAGAGGTGACGTTTTCACATAAAGGGTGGTAGATGTATGAAACGAGCTGTCAGTGGAGATTGTTGGGGCAGGAGTTTATTAACGTTTAAGAAACATTTAGACAGGTGCATGGATAAGAAAGGTTTAGAGGGATATGGGTCAAATGCAGGCGGGTGGAACTAGTGTAGATGGGACATGTTGGACGGTGTGGGCAAGTTGGGCTGAGGGGCCTGATTCCATGCTGTTAGACTCTGTGACTATGTGATGTTTACGCACAGCTGGGGAAGTACAAATTATATTTATTGACATACAGGCAAATTCTCAATATATACTTCTACATAGCTGAGGAACCATAATTAATACTGAGTAATAGTTCTACACATCTGGTGAGTGTTGGTCAATATTTATAGACACTTGGAGCACCACATTTAATATGATTGCACATCTGGGAAGCTTCTGCAGTTGCAAAGCTGAGGAACCATGTAAATATTTCCTCATCCTGGAGGAACTTTAATTTCTTCAGATACCTACGACCTCACTACCTCCCCCCCACCCCAAAATTATTTCCTGACAGGACGGTCCTGCAGCCAACTGATCCTTGTGGAAGCTCTGCTGGTGCAGACAGAATTTTTAAGTTTAGTTTAGAAATACAACATGGAAACAGGACCCACTGAGTCCGCACCGACCAACAGTCCCCGCACACTAACACTATCCTACACACACAAGGGACAATTTTATGTTTATATACCAAGCCTGTTAGCCTACAAAGCTCTATGTCGCTAGAGAGTGGGAGGAAACCGCTGCTTCCCGGAGAAAACCCTCGCAGGTCAGGGGCAGAATGTACAGTCAGACATGGTCAGGATCGAACCCGGGTCCCCGGCGCTGTGAGGCAGCAACTCTACCGCTGCGCCACAGTGCCACCCTAATGGAAGCAGACTTATAGCGCAACCCCTGCAGATACAGACCCACTCCGAAAGCACTCAAGACAAATCCAAATACTTGCAGTTGCCAATAAGGTCAAGGGCAACAGACTAACTGTTGCTGGGTTGCAGTGGTTCCCATGGAGATGAAAGCTACATTTGGAAATAAATGAATTAGTGTTTCTGCAAACCACTTGGCAGAGAATGAATGGAAGTAGACAGCTCGTGATTTACACCGAGCCTGACAAGAGGATTATTTAAACAACAAACTAATTGAAAAACATAACAAAAACCTAATCAGCGAGTATTTATCTGGGACTGGATGGTTTGAATTCCCAGCTTCGTACTTTCTGATTTAACAAAGCAAATTTCATTATGCGATAACTGAACTCAAATGAGTTCAGGGAGCAGTCAGGTGGATTGGCACTTGCCCTGCGGAAAGTGTCTGATCGTTGGGATTTGCTGGAATTTCTGGGTTCAGCTGCCGCATTGCCAATGCCTGGTCAACAATCGCTGGCACCGAATCCAAATCCTGTCCTTTGCTTTCAGCTTCTTTGTCATCCTTGGCTCAATCTTCAGAGTTACTTGGCAAGCGGCAGACATTTAGCTGGAATTTTGATCGCATGCCATCGCCTTTTCAGGGCCATGCGAATGAAAACCCTTGTTTTCTAGACTGCGGCGTGATCGTGTAGCTTTCCAGGTCAAGCGGCATCAATCTACCGTGTACCGCCGGGCGCATAGGGTACTTGTGCCCACGGGCATCGTTCCCCATCCATTGTACACGCATTAGTGGTCTTGTGTACACTGCCGACCTAGTACACTATCCTACACACACAAGCAGGTGCTTGTTTCTCTTATGTTCCTGTAATGGCCTCATTACACCAAACCCTGCAAGGCCAAGATAGAGTGGATGTGGAAAGGATGTTTCCACTCGTAGGAGAGTCCAGGACCAGAGGTCATGGCTCAGAATAAAAGGACGTTCCTTTAGGAAGGAGTTGAGGAGGAATTTCTTTGGAATTTGCAGCCACAGAAGGCTGTGGAGGCCAAGTCAATGGATATTCTTCAGGCAGAGATAGATAGATTCTTGATTAGTATGGGTATCGGGGGTTATGGAGAGAAGGCAGGAGAATGTGGTTGAGGGGGGAAGTCAAATCAGGCATGATTGAATGGCAGAGTAGATAATGGGCTGAATGGCCTAATTCTGCTACTATCATTTATGAACTTATGAACATGAATTTGTTTATCTTTCTTTGCCCATTTATATTGTTTCATTAACCAGCGTTGCTACACCCCTTCCTTTTCATTCCTTGTCTCCTGGAAACCCTTTATCCTTACAATGTTGCTCTGCAGAAGATAGACACAAAGTGCTGGAGTAACTCTGCGGGTCAGGCAACGTCTCTGGAGAAAAAGAAAAGGTGATCTTTCGGATCAGAACCATTCTTCAGACCCCTGTAACACTGACTGTTACGATAAGGCATTATCTATACCAGCTGTGACCTTGTGTCCTCAAATATTGGGAATGCTTAGCACAATTGTCCTGCCGATTGCAGACCAATATCTCAACATTGAGGGTGACTGCCTATTTTGTCACCTGATTCCATAAAGAGACAAGGAAGAAAGACTTAGTCGGAAGAGTTAACCCTGGACCCTGACCCATTGATAGAGTGGACCGCCTTGAAACTGGATACCTCCCCGGAACCACCTCCAGTTTAAATTCCATTTGGAATATTTTGGAGGACCAAGAAACAAGAAACCCTTCATAGATACATAGATACATAGAAAATAGGTGCAGGAGTAGGCCATTCGGCCCTTCGAGCCTGCACCGCCATTCAATATGATCATGGCTGATCATCCAACTCAGTATCCCGTACCTGCCTTCTCTCCATACCCCCTGATCCCTTTAGCCACAAGGGCCACATCTAACTCCCTCTTAAATATAGCCAATGAACTGGCCTCAACTACCCTCTGTGGCAGAGAGTTCCAGAGATTCACCACTCTCTGTGTGAAAAAGTTTCTTCTCATCTCGGTCCTAAAGGATTTCCCCCTTATCCTTAAGCTGTGACCCCTTGTCCTGGACTTCCCCAACATCGGGAACAATCTTCCTGCATCTAGCCTGTCCAACCCCATAAGAATTTTGTACGTTTCTATAAGATCCCCTCTCAATCTCCTAAATTCTAGCGAGTATAAGCCAAGTCTATCCAGTCTTTCTTCATATGAAAGTCCTGACATCCCAGGAATCAGTCTGGTGAACCTTCTCTGCACTCCCTCTATGGCTATAATGTCCTTCCTCAGATTTGGAGACCAAAACTGTACGCAATACTCCAGGTGTGGTCTCACCAAGACAACATTACCCCATGCTGCAGTGGTTAGTGGCATGTAAAGTTGGACATAAGGGATGAAGAGGTGAACCAAATCAAAGGTGTGGTTAACAACAAGTCAATCACATTCTTTACGAGTGTCACACCTCCTCCAACAGGAATAGCAAACTTACACTCACGGAAAACTAACATGCAGATTGACTGAGAGTTTTGGAATTAAGGTGGTACATTGGCCTTTAATGAAAGAGGGTAGGGGGTGCATAAGTAAGTACGTCCTACTGCAGTTGTACAGAGGTGGTAGGAATGTTATGGAGGGGAGGGGGTAGGGTTATGCGTTAGTAGGACGTTGTGAACTTTTGGCCTCTGCTTTGGAGTCATAACAGCAAATGTTAATCGGATTAATTCTTGAGATTATGTTTTTGTTGTCTCAAGAACAACCACCTCATCTCAGGAAGAGTGGTACAGGCCAATCTCGGATTTATTAAATTTGATCATTGATTTGAAAGATACAGCATGGGAATAGTACAGAATAACATGTTTGCACAACTGTTGAGCTGCTGCAAGTAACAATTTCATTGTTTATTTTCCGGGTCATATGACAATTAAACACTTCACTTGTCTCTCTTGACTCTTTTGGGCCACCATATCTGTCGATTTAACTGTTCATACTTTCCCATTGTTATCCCACTTTGTCATCCACTAACACTGGGGGCAATTTACAGAGGCCAATAAACCTACAAACATGTGTTTCTTTGGTGTGTGGGAGGAACTGGTGGAAAACCACACAGTCACAGGAAGACCATGCAAACTCCACACAGACAGCACTGCGAGGTCAAGATTGAACCTGGGTATCTGTCGCAGTGAGGCAATGGCTCTACCAATGGCTCTACTATGAACGAAATTGTGTTCCCGGAAAACCTTTCGTTCAGTGATATAATGAAATAATGTTATATATTGAAAACAATACCCGAAAGAAACAATTATGTTATAATGGAAGTTTGTGAATTGAACATTTATGATTAGAAGATGACCTCATCTCACTGGAACTTGGATGAAAGGTAATCTCATTGAAACAAAGAAAAATTCTGAAAGGTTCAGACAAATTAGGTGTGGTAAATTTATTCCTGAAGCTAAAGATGGGAGATGGGGATAGAGAAGGCAATGAATAAGGAATATGGCATGATGAAGCATTTAGTACGTGAGTTGGAACATCATGTTTTAATAGCACAAGACGTTAGTGATACCACCTCTGGAATATGGTGTGCAAGGTCTCCAGACTAGTTTAGTTTAGAGATACAGCATGGAAACAGGCCCTTCGGCCTACTGAGCCTACACTGACCAGCGATCCCCGCACATTAACACTATCCTACACACTGGGAACAATTTGACATTCATACCTACAAACCTGTACGTCTTCGGAGCGTGGGAGGAAACCGGAGATTTCTGCAGGTCACGGGGAGAGGGTACAAACTCCGTGCAGACAGCACCCGTAGTCAGGATCGAGGTTGTAAGGGAGCAACTCTACCATTGTGCCACCATACGGCACAGTGCCGTGATGAAGCTACAGAGTGCAGAGAAGCGATTCACAAAAACTACTCCAGGAATGGAGGCCTTGAGTTATAAGGAGAGTCTGGATCAGCTGGGACTGTTTTATTTTTCATTTCAAGCATCTACTTTGATTTTTGGTCTTTTGATCTCAGACTTGAATGCACAATGAATGAACATCAAAAATATCTGGAGCAAAACTCCAAAGATGCCCACGACATGAAAGCAAACTTGCCACCTTTAAATCCCTCCCCTCTAACCTTAAATCAAAGCCCCCTAGTGTTACAATTCCCTACGGTGGGAACAGGACTGTGGCAACCCATTTTATCAATGCCGCTCATGTTAATCCTCTATAAGGTCATCTCTCAGTCTTCTCTGCTCCAGTGCCAGCTGGAAAATCAAAGTAGATGCCTTGAAATAGAAAATAAAATTGAAGATACTAACAATCAGGTCACGTGGCATCTTTGGGACGAGGAACAGAGTTAACGTTACAGGTCAAAGACCTTTTGCCAGAACTGGGAAGGAAAGAAAAGAAGCTTGTTAAGCCACAGGAGGGAGAGGCCCCGATAGGGAAAAGCTAAGGAGAACATGGGGATACATTGTAAATCCAGTTATCTGGTCATTGAGTGAATGGGAGCACTCAGTGAGTGAGAATGGGGACAAATGAACATAGACAAAAGAATGTCGAAGATGCAAATTGTAGAGCGGCACGGTGGCGCAGTGGGATAGTCGCTGCCTTACAGCGCCAGAGACCCGGGTTCAATCCTGACTACGGGTGCTGTCTGTACGGAGTGTGTACATTCTCCCCGTGACTGCGGGCTTTTCCCTGGGATCTCTGGTTTTCTCCCACACTCCAAGGGCATACAGGTTTGTAGGTTAATCGGCTTGGTAAAATTGTAAATTGTCCCTGGTGTGTGTAGATTGTGCAGGAATCGCTGGTCAGCCTGGACTCGGTTGGCCGAAGGGCCTTTTTCAGCACTGTATCTCTAAACTAAACTAAAAGAAGGCACGTTGATGTGCCTGGGATGGTTTCCTCTGGGAATGGAGGACTTGTCTTGTCTGATACATAGTGCCAAGTTAAATCAATCGTCTCTGACTGCACGTGATCCATATCCCTCCATTCCCTGCATCTCCGTGTGCTCCAAATGTGGCCTCAGCAAAGACATGTACAACTATAACATAAATCAAACTTAGATATGAGCTGAGGTGTTCTGACCTCTGCAAGTGAAATACCGGTGGTTTCAGTGGCAACTTCATCAGTGAAGGTGCAATAGATTTCTGGATATTTTTTTCCTAATCTCGCTGCCTTCCAATCCCTCACAGTAGTGCTCAGTTCCAGCACTGTGTGTTTCCAGCACTGTCTTCCAACCCAGGAGCATTACTGGCCACTAAGGACATC